>NW_016107401.1:349615-351039 GCF_001604975.1 Cebus imitator | reverse complement strand
CACTCTGTCACCCAGGCTGGAGTGCAGTGGCATGATCTCAGCCAACTGCAGTCTTCACCTCCCAGGTTTGAGTGATTCTCCTGCCTCAGCCTCCCAAGTAGCTGGGATTACAGGTGCTCACCACCACACTTGGCTAAGTATTTTTAGTAGAAACAGTTTATTTATTTATTTATTTATTTTTTTATTTTTACTACAGACAGGGTTTCAGCATGTTGGCCCAGCTGGTCTCAAACTCCCAGCCTCAAGAGATCTGCCCACATTGGCCTCCTAAAGTGCTAGGATTACAGGCATGAGCCACTGCTCCCAGCCGAAAGTACAGTATTTTAATCTTATGGAACCAATGTCAAATATGTGATTCATAATTGACTGAAACATCATTATGGGGTGCATGACTACAGTTATTTTAATGATAAAAATGTAACCATTGGAAGGCTGAGCAGTGTGTTTATCTGGCAATTCTTTCAGTGAAACTCATAAATCATAATATATCAAATAACTATTCCTAGAGCTTTATGATGTTTCAAGATACCTTTGGGAAATCTCAAAGACAGTTTTAGGCATAAGAGATATTCTGAACATTTTATTTTATTCCATTTGACATTAAAGATTCAAACTGAAAAGCTAAAATCAAATTTGTGAGGAAACTTGAAAATTTAGCTTAGAACCATGAGTACCTAATAAATGGCAATAGACAACACATTTGAAAGAGAAAATAAAGCACTTAAAAATGGAAGGTAATGTAATTGTAAATAATCTTTCATAATTGAAGTTTTATTTTCTTAAAGTTAATATAAAACAGATAAAATTATTCCATTAAGACACAGAATTGTTGCTATATTTGCAGTTTACACATAAAAAGAGTATTACCCTTGATATTATATGTTAAGGCAGTAAATGGCACACCAAGGAAACAAGCTCATCAAAAATGAGCAAATTTGTTGAGATTTTAACACACTTCATAACTTTTCAGACTCACATAGTAAATGATGGGAAATAAAATTAATTTTCCAGTTTCATCTTTTTGTTCTTTCATACTCTGGAACGGAACTCAGACATCAGCGTGTCTTTGAGGTCAAAAACTTTATAATATTTGTAAGATGTTATTGCCACCAGAATGCATTTATTATATCTTCAGATGAATCAGTAAGTAAGCATTTAACAAAGTTTTACTTTCAATTTTTAACATGGTAAATATTATTAATTATCACACACCTATTATTAATTAGAACACAACTAAACATACAAAAAAGTGCTTTGGAGATTCTAAGTTTGAAGAGTGTAAAAGGTATTTGAAGAACAAAATGAAAGACAAAATCCAACCATATTTATGATTGCTTTGTTCAAAGGAAAAGATGATGTGGATAATTGAGACCTCTTATGTCACATATTCACAATTCAGCAGATTCACAGAGCACATAGATACA
>NW_016107401.1:339370-349410 GCF_001604975.1 Cebus imitator | reverse complement strand
AAAAAAAAAAAAAAAAAAAAAAAAAAAAAAAAAAAAAAAAAAAAAAAAAAAGAAAAAAAAGAAAAGAAAAGAAGAAGGAGGAAAATATATATAAACTTAAAATGATGCATGATACTTAATAATCAATGTCCTAGTATTCTAGCTTTGCTAATTAATAATCTGAGCACCTAACGATTTTCGATTAATTTAATATTTGTTCAAGGCTTTAAGTTACTTGAAGATTTTAGAATTACGTGCAAGGTAACATACTATAAAATATAGTTACTACTGAAATAGTTTGTCAAAATTAATTTAAACACAAACTTACATGTTTTATGATCTTAAAACATTAAGTAGGAATTATTTAATTTATTTTTTATCAGAAAGCCTATACACATATAGAAAAACATCCATGGACATGCCTCAAAAAATTAAAAATGGAACTACCACATAATCTAGCACTCCCACTACTGGGTGTGAATTCAGTATGTCAAAGTGAGGTCACTCCCGCGTTTATTGCATCACTGTTTACAAGACACGTAATCAACCCAAGTGTCCAAAAATGAAGGAATGGCTAAAGAAAATGTGGTATATATACACAGTTGAATTCTATGTCACTGTAAACTTCATAAAATCTTGTCATTTGAGACAAACATGGATGGATCTGCAGAACATTATGTTAAGCCAGGTGCAGAAAGTTTAATGTCTCATGATCTCACTCATATGTGGAATCCAAAAAAAAGAAAGAATTAATATCATAGAAGCAGAGAGTGGAACAGTGGCTACCAGAGGCTGAAGAGAGGAGGGAAGAGGAGAGGATAGGATGAGTTTAGTCCACAGGTACAAAGTTACAATTAGACAGGAAGAATAAGTTCCAGTATTATTTTGCATAGTAGGATGATGATGGGTTAACAGCAAGGTATTGTGTGTATATATATATATATATATATATATATATATATATTAAAGTCCATAAACTGAAGGTTTATTTTAAATTACCTAAGTCCCTGAAACAGAAGAGTAATTTATTTTTAGTATTAAAGTGATTAACAATAGTTGTCTCATTATTCTGACTTATCCATATTCAAAACTCACCTGCTCAGAAAACTGCAAACCTATAGTTTCTAACAATCCCTATTTAATCATTAAGAAAAAATTTATAACAATAAAAGTTATGTACATAGGAAAGATCAGAGTAGAAAATGTTAACCAGGGGTACCCAGAAAAGCTTTCTGTGACTGAAATAATTCCGGTCTAAGGTTCAGGAATAAGATGCTTCTTTTGGGGCTGAGAAATTTACATGAGAAAGCTTTGGTATCCAAATTGGACTTCTGAGCTCTTTGCTGTGCCATTTTTGGCTAGTCTAAAGCAATCAGTTGGAGAAAGCAACACTGAGGAGGAGGAGGAGAAAGGAATTCTCAACCTCAGACCAATCTCTGGCTCCAGGGTTAGGACTGAGAACAAATACACTCAAGGCCTGTCCCTGAATGGCAGTGGGACAACTTGGAAAACTAATGATTTAGTGTCAAGTCAGGCCTGTTGTGAATACCTAGGTTGGCTCCATCTCAGGGACCTTGTACTGAAGACCCCCGGAAGAATGATAGGTGAGAGGATGATACAGCTAAAGTTATGTGACTTAAAGGTAGTAACCCACAGGATGGCACCAGAAGCTCTTAACAGTGTCCTTCAGATAAGTGACATGACTCCACTGTTAGTGGCAGCAGGGCTGAGTAAATCTCTAGTAATTTCAGGTTAGGCAGGATCTTGACTCATATAACTCATGGTAGAAGCTATAGGTTCTACTCTATAAAATCTCTGTATATATCCAAGAGGCTGGGATGCTCATAGAGAGTGGCAGAACACGTGGTCTTCAAAGATCTGCTTCTCTCTTGCCGGGAAGGTCTTGCCACAAATTGGACAATTCAGACAAAGGGCGTGCATCTGCTGTTGCTCCAAGGTGTGATCACAAATATCATCTGCTTTGCAGATGGGGCATTTCTTGATGGAGAGTGAGCTTGGGGAAGAACTTTCTTGGATATATGTATAAGTGTAAATTATATAATATGTTTATATGTATGTACATATAAGAGTATACATATACATTATTTATATATATATATATATACACACACACATATAAACATATATATAATACAATAAATATATCATATATGTATGCACCATCTGGCGCCGGATCATAAGGAACACGTCCATCACAACCTATTGGATCTTAATGTACACAGTAGATAGTTATATGGTGTGTGGAAAATTAGCAGAAGGCCAATCCAGATGGCAAGAAGAAAGGTGATGGTGGTGGCGGCAGCGGTGGTGGTGGCAGCGGCGGCGGTGGTGGCGTGGCGGCGGCGGCGGTGGTGGCGGCGGCAGTGGTGGCGGCAGTGGCAGCAGCTGGCCACCAGTCCCCCAAGAGAACACGACTTCTGAGGCAGGCCTGCCCCAGGGAGAAGCACGGACTCGAGACGACGGCGATGAGGAGGGGCTGCTGACACATAGTGAGGAAGAGCTGGAACACAGCCAGGACACAGACGCGGACGATGGGGCCTTGCAGTAAGCAGCCTGACAGGAGCAATGGCCACCAGCAGGATTAGGGCATTACTGCCCTAGGCCTCAAGTCGGGCACCCGTCCCTGGATGCCACCCCCCCAGCGGGTACCAGAGGAAAGCTGGCAGCAGGCACCTCCTCCCCCAACGCATCCCAGCCAGTGCTGTGTCCTCTGCAGGTGGAGTTACTGGCCTACTCCTTCCCCGTGAACCCTCCCTATCTGCACTGCCCAGGCCAGAGGGTAGAGCACTCTGCCTCCTCTCCCCAGGACACTCCCAGGCTTGGGGTTTTTCTATAGGTTTGGTGGGAGCGGGGTGGTGGGGGGGCAGGGAATACAGGGAGGGGACCCTGACAATAAAGAGATTGGATTCCAACCTGCTCTGAGAAAAAAAAAAAAAAAAAGTCTGTTTCTGACCCCCAGTCTTGATTTGCAATTCCTCTATGCTGTTTTCTTTGGGAACTGCACTCCAGAGCTGTTCCTATTCGGCCCTGCTGATCTTGAGGGTATACAGCTGGAAACTGCCATGCCTCCAAAATACTCCCTCTTTTCTCACTTGTTGAACTCTGGCTTGGATGGAACCGGTTACTGTAATTCTTAGGGATTCTTTTCAAACATTCCCAGGATACCTTCAGCTTAGCCTCTTTCTCCATTGCTCATACAACACTTCTTCTGGGGTTTGAGTCCCCACACTTGGGCACCACTTACGGAGAACCACCTGGGTAGGGAGACCCCGCCACCCAGGCAGGGCTGAAGGTATTAAGAGGCAGACACCCGGATAGAATAACAGAGTGGATCTATCCAGGGGCCCAACAGCCCAAGAGCTGAGAGGCTGACAGGGTAGTTATATACAATGTATATCACAAATACATATATATACATTTGTATACTATATATAATATATTATTATATTTATATATGTATATGTATACATATATATGTACAAATATGTATAATGAATACATAAAAATGTGTAACATCCTCAGGAAGAGGACAGGGAAGGAGGGCCCACCCCTGCCTACCTAAGCCAGGTCACAGAGCTCATCACTCAGGCCCTGCGTGATAAGAAGGCAGGCGCCTACGCTGCCGCGCTCCAGGGCTACCGAGACGGTGTGCACGTCTTACTCCAGGGAGTGCCCAGTGACCCATCGCCTGCCCGCCAGGAAGGTGTGAAGAGGAAGGCAGCCGAGTACCTGAAGCGGGCAGAGGAGATTCTGCACCTGCATATGCCCCAGCTCCCACCCTGATGGGGACTGGGTCCTTCCCTGGGACTCTCGCTCCAGCACTGCCAGCCCCTTGTCCTCTCCCCAGGGCCTGGTCCTGCCTCCTGGTCTTATAATCCCAGGGGCCATTTCTGAAGGTAACTAGACCAAGAATGAGAAAAATAATGAATCTGAGCTCCCTAACTACACCCACCACCTTGGAATCAAAGACTCACACTTCTGACCCTGTCTTTTTTTTTTTTTTTTTTGAGATGGAGTCTCACTCTGTCACCCAGGCTGGAGTGCAGTGATGTGATCACAGCTCACTGCAACTTTTGCCTCCCAGGTTCAAGCGATTCTCCTGTCTCAGCCTCCCCAGTAGCTGGGATTGTAGGCACTCGCCACCACGCCCAGCTAATATTTTGTATTTTTAGTAGAGACGGGATTTCACCATGTTGGCCAGGCTGCTCTGGAACTCCTAACCTCAAATGATCCACCTGCCTCGGCCTCCCAAGTTGCTGGGGTTACAGGCATGAGTCACCGTGCCTGGCCCCTGCCTGTCTGTCTTGATGTGTGAGCAGCAGCTATGGTCATTAAACCATTAGCTTACCCTTCTAGAACGGGTCTGCAAACTCCCACCTGCAGACAGATCCGGCCCACCTCCTTTTTAATGTAAGGCCTGTAAACTACAGTGGTTTTTACATTTTTTTAATTAAAAAAATCTAATACTCTGTGACAGATGAAAATTATATGAAATTTAAGAGTCTATAAATAAAACTTGTTGGAACACACACCAAAAAAAAAAAAAAAAAGTTCCAGTATTATTTTGCCTAGTAGGATGATGATGGGTTAACAGTAAGGTATTGTATATTACCAAGTAGCTACAAGAGAGGCTTTTGAATGTCTTCAACACAAAGAAATGATAAATGCGTGAGGAAATGGTGATGCTAACTACCTTGAATTGATGATTATGCAACATATATATGTATCAAAATTTCAAATTGAACCCCATAAATGCATAAAATTATAATGTATCATTTAAAAAAATGTGTTAAAGGAGTGGGTCCCAAACTAAAGGAAAAAAAATAGAATGTTGAAAAAAGCTTGTATTATATTTGACATTGATAGATCTGAGAAGATATAGTTGTTTTATTGAACCAAATTTAACTAATTTGTCAAAGATTTACTTAAATTATGTGAATTTGGATTTTTAAAAGGTTTCTGAATTGGCTTCTTTAAAAATACTTTCTTAATTCAGCACATTTAATGCATTAGAAATCAAAATTTTTAAATTTTCTTGGGAATTTAGAGATATTCCATTTACACAAGCCTTTATGACACCTGTAGAATGAGAATGAGGACATGCCAAAGGGTGTGCTATAATTAACGCATGTTTTCCTTTGAAACATGGATTTCTTTCCTATATTATATTCAGGTAGCACTCAGGTCACTTTCTAGGCATGAGATCAATTTGATTCAAAGCTAAGTACAAGAAAATTGAGCTCTGGCTAGGGCTAGATCTCTGAATCTCTCACTCATCACAAGGCTGTTCTTGTTTTAAGTGATTCATGAAAAGAGGTACGTTTTAAAAAACCTGAAAACAGTTGCTTTTCTGAATTTTAAAACAAGTAGCCAGAATCCACAGATACAGAGCTGAGTGATCTTTGGGTGAGGTGAAGTCTTTGGAAGGGATTGCTTTGGTAGATACCGTAATGGCTGGGGTAAAGCAAAAAAAGATTTTTAATAACTGTGGTGTTAATCTGTCTGAGAGGAAACTTTGAACCGAACCATGTCTCCTTTCCCGTGGAGCCTCTGCCTAATACCTGGCTTTATGGTATAATTGCAAGCCAAAGAGAAAAATACCCAAAAATGTACAGTATAAAGAGCTCCTAAATCCCCCTGTTATACCACTGCCAGTCTTGAAGTCTAGAGGAGTGGGCAAGGCAGTGCGTCTCATACTGGCTTCATGCAATATCTTCATCTTGCCTTAGCTCCTGAATGCTGGACCTAGCAAAGAACATTGATTCTAATAATTAAGTTTCTGCCTCATTCTGGCCTCCAAAGTCTTCCTTGTAGCTTAGTTAAGTAATGTTGATGCTCATCTTCTGTGTTTGAGACCCTACCATGGTTACCTGTCTTCGACTCCAAATCTCTGTGAACTGTGCACCTGATTCATCCCATTTCTAATTCCTTTAAACGCTCAAGGTCTTTTTGTAAACTTGGCTCACCATTATGTTTCCAGGCTTTTCTAATGTGTTGTGCTAACAAGTGGAGGTGCTGGGATTCTAGCATCTGGATTGTTATTATTTTAGGAGATAGGGTCTCTGTCGCCCAGATTGGAGTACAGTGGCAGGAATATGGCTCACTGCAGCCTCAACCGCCTGGGTTCAAGGGAACTTCCTACCTCAGCCTACTGAGTAGCTGAGACTACAGGTGTGCACCACCACACCCAGCTAGTTTTTTGTAGAGAAGGATTCTATGTTGGCCAAACTGGTTTAGAACGCCTGGTTTCAAGTGATCCTTCTTCCTTCTGCTTCTCTAAATGCAGGTATTACAGGCATAAGCCACCATACTCAGTCCCTGGATTCTTAAATACAAAAGTCTGACCATGATATTTTCATTTTCATATTGTTTATTCTATGGGTCAATGAGGGGGGAAAGCTAGCACATAATGAAGTTCTGCTCTGTAGATACTAAATTTTGATAAATTTTTCTCTAGTATATAATCTTATGACTGTTGACATTCCTATTTTAAAACCCAAAGTATTATCAATTAACTGTAAGAAATTCTATAACTTTAAATAATTAAGGAATAATCTAGAGCATTCAGGAACATTAGTCTAGCCAAAAAGTACGCTTCAGACCGTCAGAAATCATGTATGCCTTTGCCCAAACCAGTGAGACATGTTATTTTAGTCACTATGTCAGATTATTATTAATAATAATTACCCCAACCAAAATAGATTGGCTAAAAAAATGATGCATTTAATAATTGTATGCAAACAACTTTCTGGATCTCACCTCTAAGTTGTCATCGTGCTGCTTTGCTTTCAAATTTCCATCAACAAATTATACTTAATGTAATAACTCAAGTTATTAACAATTAACTTGGTTGTTACCTCTTAATGCAAATGCAAGTTAAATTTTCATTCTGTGGGAAAACTGAATAAGAGACTAACCCCTTATTATGCTGATAAATTACCATTTTCAGTGTTAAATAGTGGCCCACGGGGCGGTGTAATTGTCAAAATAATAGTAAAACACTGGAAACGAAGGGCTGGGTTTTTTTTTTCCATTGGGGATAAATATTAAAGTTTGTTACAACTTAAATTAATAATCATCTGTATACATTTCTATACCTATCTATCCCAAATTGATAACACAGTATATTATTATTGTTACTGAAATGGGAAAATCCCTTTGTCCCCCTCACAGGGCATGCAGTGGGTGTGTGGCTCCCTTCTTCAGTGCCCCACTGTGCAAACTTCTAGGGGAGCATACAGACAGGCAGGCTGTGGGGCTCTGATCCCATGGCAGTGTGTAGGGGTGAATGTTTACAGCTCCTGAAGCCTCAATGGATGTATGTTACAGGGTGCTCTTTTAGTTTTACTGTCTGTAGGCAGCTTATGTTAACCGGCTCAGTTAGACCCTCTACTTTGTCACAAGGACAGAGGGCTTTCTGTATCCTCGGTTTTTGCCTTGGTGTACTGGAAGAATCGGATCACACCTGGGCTTAGAGAATGAGTGCAAGGTTTTATTGAGTGGATGTATCTCCGGGAAGTCAGAAGGGGATGGAGCGGGAAGGTTTCCCCCTGGAGTCGGGCTGCTCAGCGGCCTGATCTCTCCTCTGACTGCCCCAGCCAAACTCCGCTCCTTCTGCTTCTGTCTGCCAGTCTGTGACCTGCCATGGTGCCGGTGCCTGTTGGTGCATTGCTCTCGATGTTGAGCCACCTGTGTGTCTACCTGCTGGGGTCTCAGAGGGTTTTACAGGCACAGGATGGGGTCGTGGCAGGCCAGGGTGTTCTTGGGAAATGCAATATTTGGGCGCCAAGGCAGGAGTATGTGTCCTCACCTAGGTCCACAGGCATATAGGCCCAGGGTGTGAAGCCCTCGCCAGGGATCTGCCCTTCCCTTCCCAGCACTTCCCTGCTCCGCCTTCCGTATTGCTACTGTGAGCTTAAAAAATGGAAAGGTGAGAGTCATAAGAGTTTCAAGTCAGATTTATTGCATTATAACTCAGAATAATAAGTGTGGTCCAAAGTTTCAGGATATAAAGGCAAAACCAATATTGTAAAAACAAGAAAGATTTAGAAATCTATCACTGACTATTGAGCCCTATCAGAGCCACTCATGAAGCCCAAGGTTATAAACAGAACAGGATTTAGGAGAATATTTAAAACCCGTTCTCCTGAGGAAGGCAAGCCACAGAGAGAGACCCATGGGGGCACTGAGGTCCATAAAGATTTCAAGACAGGTCATGACGAGATCAGACATTAGTTCTCTGATGATGAGAGGCACGCTAGGCAAAAGCCATCTCATGGGAAAAAGCAATGAGGCAGGACTGAAGGCAACACTTTCTAGAATAACCAGGAAGCAAGTTATACCTAATTCAGGTAATATTAGCTTCATAAAACTGAAAAGATGACTGCTTCTGGAGCCAGCAAACTGGTTTGGGCTTCTGTTCTGTATCTTACTAGATCTGAGGAATTACACCAGTGGCCTAACCTGAGACTCAGTTTCTTCATCTGTAAAATGGCAGTATTAATTTGTATGCTTTTTACAACATTGTTCTCACATTCAATTTAAACATAACCCTCAATGATTTTTCTTTCTTTTTTATTTGTAGAGATTTAGAGAGCACAAGTGCAGTTTTGTTACATGGATATATTGATTAGGGGTGAAGTCTGGGCTTTTGGTGTAGCTGTCACTCCAACTGTGTAGACTAGACTGTACACATTAAGTGATTTCTCGATCCTCACCCCCCTCCCAACCTCCCGCCCTTCCAACCTCCCCTGCTTCCAAGTCTCCAATGTCTATTGTTTTATAACTTACGTCCATGTGTACACATTATTGACCGACACTGAGAAGAACTAAGACAGAATGAATTTAAACACAGAGAGGCCAGAGTCAAGGAAAACAGGAAAGAATTTATGTTTGTGTGAGGGCAGAGAGAATGGATAGAAATAGGCAGCTAAATGAGATGTGGCAAAGAACAGATTATATCTTATCTTCAAGGAATGTATACCATAGAAAACTTACCATTTCTCATGAGCAATTGGAAAAGAAAAGTTCCACTAATAGCATAATGAATAATAAAATGGTGGTATAAACATACAAATGAATATTATGTAATAGTGAGAATTTAGAAACCTCAGCTATCACCACTCAGAACAACGTGAGCATGTATCACAAGCATCATGGTCAATGAAAGAAGCCAGACACAAAAGAGCGTGTAATCTAGAAGCCATTCCTACAAATTTCAACAACAGATATGGTAATACCAGCAAGGATAAAATTATTAATGAATGTCTTCTGTGAAAATTCATCAAGCTGTAGATGTATATTTTTGCACATCTCTCCATGTGTGCTACACTTCAGTGATTCCTTTTTCCCTTGGAAAAGCTACAATGTATGGAATTTCTCCTTTATACCAGATATTGTTCTCACTTCTTCAAGTACATGATCTTTAGAATGCCTTCAACCAACTTCAGATTAGGTTCATGTATTGACCCCATTTTTATTGACACAACTGACAACTTAATTTAATGATCCTCAACAAAATCATACAGCTGTTTGCAGCGGGGCTGTGATTCCAGTTTCAGTTTGAGTGGCCGTAAATCCCATGTGCTTAGCCACTGTACCGCATTGCTACAGTTCAAAATGCCTCTGAAGATTATTGCAAAAATTAGATTAATTTTGACCTCTTTCCAAAGGTGTTTTGTGTTTGAAATAATGGAAGGGTATGAATCAATAAATAGTCCCATAGTGGGAGCCCTAAGAACTTCAGTAAAACAAAGAGCAAGCGCTTTGTCCTTGGCTCTGTAATTGCAAACAGAACCTGGAGTTAAGTCTTCAGGATGCCTGAACCCTAGGTTGGAAGATGAAAGAATAATCACCCTAACTAACCCAAGTTAAAAAAAGAAAAATAATTTTTAATGTGTAAGTTTTCTAAAATATGATTTTCATAAATATTCCACGAATATCTATGATCTGTATGCATAGCTTTAGAGAAATATACTTTGGGATCTACTTTTTTTTTTTTTTTTTTTTTTTTTTTTTTTTTTTTTTTTTTTTTTTTTTTT
>NW_016107401.1:251655-337938 GCF_001604975.1 Cebus imitator | reverse complement strand
TCTACACATATAAAGGAACAACAAGTACCAGCTCAACTAAAGGGCAAAACAGCCAGCTAGCACCAAAATGGCAGTATCAAATTCACACATAACAATATTAACCTTAAATGTAAATGGACTAAATGCCCCAGTCAAAAGACACAGACTGGCAAATTGGATAAAAAGACAAAACCCATCGGTGTGCTGTATCCAGGAAACCCATCTCATATGCAAGGATTCACAAAGGCTCAAAATTAAGGGATGGAGGAAGATTTACCAAGCAAATGGAGAGCAAAAAAAAGCAGGAGTTGCAATTCTCATCTCTGATAAATTAGACTTTAAAGCAACAAAGATCATAAGAGACAAAGATGGGATCTACTTTTAAGAGAAATTTGTAGCAAGTTCATGTGCACTGACAAAATGTTGTTTTCTTAAGAGATGAACTTTTATTTTGCAAGTTTCCAGCAATTTCATATTAAAATAAAACCTTTATTTTTTTGGCTGACGGCATTCTCATTAATCATTGTTTATCCTTCTAACCTATTCTTTGTTTCATATGACTGAAATGAATGCTTGAATGATTAGTTCTTTCCTTTAATTTACATACACAAAGGGAAGAAATCTTTGTATATAAACCTTTTGCTAATCTTTTCCTTGGCACTGTGGTTAGCACTCCATGAATGTCTCATTAAATACAAGTTAGGAAAACAAAAAAGGACAAAGAGAGACCCTCTTGTCCCAAGAGAGGTTTTTACTATCGTGTCTGTTACAACATGGTAAACTAATGTAGCATCATTTTACTTCTAAGTCCCATTTAAAGGGTTGTCAATGTCTAAGGGTGATTTTGCTTCTGAGGACAGATATTCTAAAGATTGAACAGTTTAGCATTGTAGTTAGTAAATATTTTGAGCCTTGTAGTTCCCACATAGTAGCATGTGAGTTTATAATTCTCTCATTTTTTTAAGAAAGACATTTTTCACTTCACCGGTGTTCTTTTCTCTCTACCTTCTTTTGTATGCAAAAAGATGTGCTTATATATGTAAATTTAATTTTATGCCTTAAATTTACTGTTATATTTCATAAATAAGTAGCAATTGGAAATTAGCAAAAACAATACAGTGTTAAAGAGTTATTATTTAATTTTGAAAGACAGCTGTGGAATATCTGAATTCTATTTTAGCATAAGTCATTGCTCCTCCACACAAATGCCTAAAAAATATTTATGCACAAAAAAGTGCAAAGAAAAATAAAACTGCCTTATGTTTTTAGCTGGATATTTGCTAGGTTTAAGTAAAAAAAGTTGTATAGATAATCATATTTACCAAAGCTCCCCTCTATTATGTAAATCCATTGAGATATGCTTTTCAGTTTAAGCCTATGAGAATTAGAGTAAAAGGACTCAAAAACATATAAAGCAAGGAAAAATATTTTGTCTTGTATAAAATTTATTCATTTTTTCCAAAAAAAAATTCATTAAACAAGCATTATGTGCCTGGCAGCTTTCTAAGTATGGGGACTCATTAGGAAATAGAATAGATGTGCTCCCTCCCCTCAAGGATTCATATTTTATTGGCCAAGAAGAGCACCTTAAATAAACCAAGAAATACATAAATATGATCATCTCAGATTGTGGGAGTAGTCACGTAGAAGACAGTAATAAGATAGAGAATGATGGGATGAGAGAGAGGATAATTAAGGTTTTAATTAGGTTGTTTCTTTAGGTAATTTGTTCAGAGAAAATTGCTCTGAAGAGGTGACATTTAAAATAAGTGCTGAACATTAAGAGGGAGCAGGATATTCGAGGCAGAGGTGATCAACTGAGGATAAAGATTTCAAAGGCCAGTGTGGATATTCAATAGAACAGAATCTACTCAGTGGTGCCTGTTAGAGAGTTTGGGTTGTATTCTGAATATAATGTAAGGTTTCTGATATATAAATCATTGGATATGATTTATGTTTTTGGAAAGGTGACTGGGTGCTGTGTGGAGAATGTACCCGGTGAGTGATGATAAAAACAAAATTAGGAAAAGTTGCACAAATAATTTTTGTGAAATATAAATGAAATAGATGGAATTGCACTCTCTCATCTCTCTAACATAATTGGGAAAAGATTCCAATTCATTGATATTTTGATTAATTGGGAACCTGCATGCATTTTAAATAAAGTTAATTCTTTTTTAGTAAAAACCACAAGAGCAAAATTTACTTATCACTATACAGGTGTATCTCGAAGATATTATGGACTCGGTCGGTTCCAGACCACCAGAGTAAACTGAATATTGCATTAAGCAGCTCATATGAACTCTTTGGTTTTCCAGTGCATGTAGAAGTAATGTTTACACTATACTGCAGTCTATTAAGTGTGCAATAGCATTATATATATATATATATATATATATATATATATATATATATATTTGAAAGTAAATACCTTAATTTAAAAGATCTTTATTGCTAAAGATTACTGATGATCATCTGAGCCTTCAGGTAGTTGTAATTATTTTGCTGGTGTATGGTCTTGCCTCCATGCGTGCTCACTGATCAGGGTGGTAGCTGCTGAAGGCTGGTAAAATACGACAACAATGAGTCTTACCACATCTCTTGACTCTTCCTTTCATGAAAGATTTCTCTATAGTATGGAATGCTGTTTGGCAGCATTTTATCCAGAGTATAACTTCTTTCAAAATTGGAGTCAATCCCCTCAAACCTTGTTGCTGCTTTATTAACTAAGTTTATAGCATATTCTAATTTCTTTGTTATCATTTCAACAATGCTGACAGCATCTTCACCAGGCATAGATTGCATCTCGAGGAACCATTTCTTTGTTCATCCATGAGAAACACCTCCTTATCTATTAAAGTTTTATCATGAGATTGCAGCAATTCAGTGACGTCTTCAGGCCACACTTCTCATTTTAGTTCTCCTATTTCCACCACACCTGCAGTGACTTTCTCCACTAATGTCACGAACTCCTCAAAGTCATTCATGAGAGTTGGAATCAACTTCTTCCAAACTTCTGTTAATGTTGGTATTTTGATCTCCTCCCATGAATCATTAATATTCTTAGACATCTAGAATGGCAAACCTTTTCCAGAAGGATTTCAATTTATTTTACCCAGGTCCATTACACAATGCATTTCTTAAATCATTAGCCTCAGAAACCAAAATTACTCCTTGATCCATGAGCTGCAGATTGGATGATCAAGGAGCACAAAAAACAAAACAAAACAAAACAAAACAAAGAAACGAAACAAAACAATACCATATATCTTCTTGTACATCTCTGTCAGATATCTTTGGTGACCCTTTGCATTATCAATGATCATTAGTATTTTTGAAATAAATCATTTGTTCTGAGCAGTAGGCCTCAGCAGTGATCATAAAATATATGGCAGTCCCTGCTGTGAAGACATGTGCTTTGTTGTGCTATTTATAAAGCATAGTCAGAGTAAATCTAGCATAATTCTTAAGGGCTCTTGTGTTTTCAGACTGGTATATGACCATTGGCTTCAATTTAAAGTCACCAGCTACACTGGCTCCTAACTAGTGCATCAGCCTGTCCTTTGAAGCTTTGAAGCCAATAATTGACTTCTCCTCTTTAGCTATGAATGGCCTAGATGGCATCTTCTAATAAAAGGCTATTTTGTCACCATTAAATTTGTTGTTTAGTGTAGTCACCTTCATCAATTATTTCAGCAAAATCTTCTAGGTAATTTTCTGTAGCTTCTACATCAGTATTTATTGCTTCATCTTGCACTTTTATGTTATGGAGATGGCACCTTTCCTTAAATCTCTTTAACCGGACTCCACTAGCTTCAAATTATTCTTCTCCAGTTTTCTTGCCTCTCTCAGACTTAGTAGAATTGAAGGCAGTTGGGGTCTTGCTCTGGTTTAGGCTTTGGTTTTTAAGGAAACGTGTCTGGTTTGATCTTCTGTCGAGACCACTTAAATGTTCTCCATATCAGATATAAGGCCGTTTCACTTTCTTATTGTTTGTGTGTTCATTGGAGTGGCACCTTTAATTTTCTTTAATAAAAGAAAATTAATCCAAGCTGACATTTGCTGAAAGCTTAAAACACACACTAGATTTAAAGACTTCAAGTCAAAAATGTAAATATTTTGTTAGCAAATGATATGGATTGCATGTTGAAATGATAATATGTTGATTACTGGACTAGATAAAAGATATTTCTAAAATTAATTTTACCTATTTGACTTACTTTAATGTGTCTACTAAAAATTGTTAAATGACACATGTTGCACACATTTGTGGTTGACATTATGTTGCTGTAGGGTGTTGCTTGTCTAGGGGATTTTCTCTGTTCCATCCAGAGCCCGAGTGTCTGATAATATCAATAGAAAATTGTTTTCTGTTATCTTTTGACAATATTTAATAGATGAGCTTAAAAACAAAAAGGGTTTTAAGAGTTCCAAGGGATTGATTCTTGTTTTCTGCATTTCCCATGGCACTAAATAGTGTTCAAGCAATATCATGACTCAAAAGTGAATTTTATAATAATGAGTTTTGTGGTGTTTAAAGGTGAATGAATAGCTTCCATTTTCACTTCAAGGTCAAAGCTCACACAATAAAAAGCAAAGTTCTAAGGTAAGAAGAGTTATTAAGCTTAAAATCTTATAAAATTCATTTTGCTGAGAAGGATAGAATTGAGAACTTGAAACACTAAGGCGGTGGGGGAACAAAAACAAAAAATGATAGGTTGCCTTTCTCAGAACATTGTCAAGTTAGAAATTTGATCTTACTTCTCTTAGGAACTGTATGCAAACTTCGTGAAACAGGGTTCTTTCTACTGTGTGACATCTACATGACCTAACACATTATTTATTATTCATTGATCAAATCGACACATTGGTGTCATCACCTTTCTTACTGAACCAAGACTTAAGAAAAAAATGAGGTAAGATTTTAGCTGCTGTCTCTGCTTCAGGAACTTAATGTTTATTTTCCAGCAGTGAGGATTATTGAGTTTCAGTCACATTAAAATCTAATAGTGCTTATTCAACATGCCTCATTTCTTCTCCAGATCAGTTCAGGGTAGGTTTGCCTTGGAGAACAACATGTGGAGTTTTTGGAAGTGACAAATACACAGTTGAGGGACATTAATCACATGAAATTTAACAGACATTTGCTTCTGGCCTTAAAGTCTTTGGTCTGGAACAAATGGCAGTCAAAATCACTCAGTCTGAAGTGTTGGAAAATGATCAGAAGTTTGAGTGAGTGACCAGACATCTGTTGTATGTGAATCTGTCTGTGCATGTCATTAAGAAGAAGAGCCTTTTAAAACTTTCTGTCAAACTCACACTTGAATACAGTTTACCACTTCAAAAGGGAGATTCTTAGTCAGAATGAAACACTTTTGAAGGACTTAGACAATTCCTAAACCTAGATGAATAAAGTTTAACTTTTATTTCCCAATTCCCTTGACTACATGGACACCAGTTTTAGATATGTAGTACTTATTTGATAATACAAATCTCAGAAATAACTATGACAATTATAGAACTGATTCATTCCAGCTCCTTTAAACTTTTAGATCCTCAGAAAGTTAATCAAATACTAACCATGAAATAAGAAGTATCCTACTCTTGGAAGTTTGTAGGAGTAGGTACTTTCAAGATATTTCATTAGTAAAAAGAACATAGTTGGGAAGATTGGCATAGAGGAACACACACATTTAATATGTTTTAATAATTATCCATGCCAAAACCCTGTTGTTATAACTTATTATGACTCTTATAGAATGTAATATTGGATTTTTATTCATTATTAAAATGTGGGATATTTAAAAGAAAAGAGAAATCATAACTTGGAGATTAACAATGTTTTTTTATTAGACAAAAGTACTATATAAAAAATTTTTAATGAAAAAATTAGACTACATTGTCTTTATAAATTTTATTAACAAACACCATTAACAATAGCCAAGATTTGAAAACAGCTCAAGTGTCATTACTAGAGAATTGTATAAAGAACATATACACAATGGAGGACTATTCGGCCATAAAATAATGAGATTCTGGCACTTACAACATGGATGAAACTGGAGGTAATTGTATTAAATGAAATAAGCCAGGCAAAGAAAGACACATTTTTCATGTTCTCACTTATTTGTGGGAGCTAAAACTTAAAACAATTGAACTCATCGAGATAGAGAGTGGAACAATTGCCACCAGAGGCTGGAAAGGGTAGTGGGGTTGGGGAGAGTAGAGATGGTTAATGGGCACAAAAATATTGTTCAATAGAATGAATAAGATTGTGCCTGATAGCACAATAGGCTGACTACAGTCAGCAATAATTGATTGTACATTTAAAAATAACTAAAAGAGTTTAATTGGATTATTTGTAAACAAAGGATAACTACTTGAGGAGATGGATACCATTTACCCTGACGTGATTATTGCACATGCCTGTATGAAAATATCACATGCACCCCATAAATATGAACATATACTATGGGCCCACACAAAAAACTATAAAATAAAATTTACAATGAGAAAAAAAGAAATACCATTAGAGAGGAAAAAGACCAAAGTGTTGGCTGAGAGAATATGTTTACAACCCATGCATTACACAAAGGACTTGCATGTAGAATACATTTTTAAAACCTTAAAAATAAAAAGTACTTTAAAAATAATATATAAAAGAGAGATAATTTCATAGAATTATCTCCCTTCAATTATTTTGAAGATAATAATTCAAAATAATCTTCAATTTTTTTGAATTATTTTGAATAGGCATTTCATAAAAGAGGATATTCAAATGGCCAGTATATATATAGGAAATTATTCCACTCTACTAGTTTTGTTACTAGGGAAATGTAAATTAAAATTACAAGGAATATCACAACATAGCACTAGAAGAACAAAAATATAACCAACTGATTTGATGAATTAGAAAACTCAAATATTCATATACTGTTGTTTTGGATATGAAATTATAAACTGTTTGAGAAATGCTTCTTCAGTACTACTAAATCTCAACATGTGCATAACATCTAACCCATACATTTGACTCTTAGGTATATACTCAAGGAGATACACACATAGGTTCACCAACAGAAAAGAGTGATCACAGCAGTAATATTTATAATAGTTGGATAACTAAAAGTGACCTAGATATATTACTAAGTAAAGTGTATAAATAAATGATATAGATACACGATATTATACAGATATGAGAAAGAATACACTGTTACTAGATAAAGCAACATGAATCAATCTTACAAACATTAGATCCAATGAAAAATATTAATCACAAAAGAAAAGATAGAATGCGGTTTCATTCATATAAAGGTATAGTTTAAATCTGATCTACATATGGGAAAAATAGGTATTGTTACATAAAAATCAACTGTAGATGGATTGTGAATCAAAATATAAAATGTTTCTCAGCCGGGTGAGGTAAGAAACATTTTATAATTCATAAAAGAGGATATTCAAATGACCAGTAATCCCAGCATTTTGGGAGGCCAAGGTGGGTGGATCATGAGGTCTGTGGACCATGAGCTCAGGAGATCAAGACCATTCTGGCCAACATGGTGAAAAACCATCTCTACTAAAATACAAAAAACTAGCTGGCCATGGTGGCACACCCTGCAGTTCCAACTACTCGGGAGGCTGAGGCAGGGGAATTGCTTGAACCCTGGAGTCAGATATTGTAGTAAGCCAAGATCACCACTGCACTCCAGTCTGGTGACAGAGTGAGACTCCATCTAAAAAAAAAAAAAAAAAAAAAAAAAAAAATTTCTCAGAGACAATACAGCAGAATATTTTTATTACCTGAAGGTAGACAAACATTTCTTAGATAGGATGCCAAAAGGCTCTAATTATAAAGGAAAAAGATGTAATTTAATTATATTAAATTTAAAAATTCTGCTATTTGAGAGACAATATTAAGAGAGTGAAAAATTATGACACAAGGTAGGAGAAAGTATTTTCAATACTTGTGTGCAAGGAAGGACACATCTGGCATGAATGAATATATATGTATATTTTTTTCTATAATCAATAACAAGAAGGTAAACAATCTAATAGAAAATCTGGACAGAGTTGACATTTCACAGAAGAGGCTATCCAAATGGACAATAAACATATGAAAATGTGCTCAACAGCTTTAGTCATCTGGAAATGCAAATAAGATACCACTATATATTCACCAGAATTGCTAAAATGAAAAAGACTAGCAACAGGAAGCATTGGTGAGAATGTGGAGCAATAGGAATTCTCATTCTTGAATGGTGGGAATGTAAATTAATAAAATTAATACGGCTGCTCTGGAAATATTTTCTTAAATGCAGTCTACATGCAGTGTATGACCCCACAGTTCTACTCCTAGGTATGTTCCCAGTAGCAATAATTTTTCATAGTGCTGGAAATAACCCTAATATCCATCAAGACAATTATGTATGTAAATTGTGATAAATACATACAGAATATATTGTATAATAATAAGAATTAATGAAATGTATCTATACAGTATAGTATGATGAAAATCATAGCAGAATTCATTGTGTATGATTCCATTAACTCAACATTTCAAATCAGGCAATTTAATCTATGACGTTAGAAGTCAGATAAGCTATTATTTTGGGGATAGGTGTTGTGATTAGGAGTGGCATGGAAGGGACAGCTGGGCTGTGGCAATATTTAATTTTTCAGTCTAGACACTTGCTTTGCAGATGTGTTCTCTTTGTGAAAATTCATCAAGCTGTACACTTATTATGGTCTTATATTTTTTTATTCATGTTATGTTTCAATAGAAATGTACTTGAAATGTATAAAATATTCAATAATTTAAGGTAACTTTTAAATATAAGAAACAATGGATCAAATATGAATTTATCTTTTAAAATGCAAAATAAAGAAAATGATATTCATGATGATAGAGGCTATGGATGTGTGGGGACATGAGTTACATGGAATTCTGTAACTTCTGATCAATTTTGCTAACTCTTCTTTAAAAAATGAGGCCTATTACAAATAATAAATGAAATGATAAATGTGTACATACAAGTACATTTAAAAATTATGGCTAAGATGAATGTCATTAGGGTTTTATGACCTATCTCATTTACCCAGAGAAAGTTCTGTAATTATGGCTTGCTTGCATTTCCTTCTGTGTGATTCCATCAATATCAATATTGATTTAACAAGGACTTCATTTTTCCCAGGCACAGATTATAAAGTGAAGTTAACTCATACATTGCAGTTGTCTACCCTCCCCAAATAGCAATTGCATGCTGGTCAGTTATAGCCTCTCAGTTCTTCTCAACCTGAGACTCTTAACTTGGCTTCCTCTTCTTATGATGGCTGAGGTACAAGGGTGAGCATCCTGAAAGAGAACCTACTATAAAATATATTATTTTGTTTTAGGGCTAATATCTAGAATCTACAAAGAACTAAAGCAGATTTTTGTAAATTACAACATTTACAAAAATCAAACAAACCCATTCAAAAGTGGGTGAAGGATATGAACACTTTTCAAAAGAAGACATTTATGAGGCCAACAAACATATGAAAAAATGCTCATCATCACTGGTTATTAGAGAAATGCAAATCGAAACCACATTGAGATACCATCTCATGCCACTTAGAATGGAGATCATTACAAAATCTGGAGACAACAGATACTGGAGAGGATGTGGAGAAATAGGAACACTTTTACACTGTTGGTGGGAGTATAAATTAGTTCAACCATTGTGGAAGACAGCATGGCGATTCTTCAAGGATCTAGAAGTAGAAATTGCATTCGACCGAGCAATCCCATTACTGGGTATATACCCAAAGGATTATAAATTATTCTATTATAAAGACACATGCACACGTATGTTCATTGTGGCACTGTTTACAACGGCAAAAACCTGGAACCAACCCAAATGCCCATCAATGATAGAGTGGACAAAGAAAACGTGGCACATATACACCATGGGATACAATGCAGCCATAAAATATCGATGAATTCGTGTCCTTTTTAGGGACATGGATGAATCTGGAAACCATTATTGTCAGCAAACTGGCACAAGAACAGAAAACCAAACACCACATGTTCTCACTCATAGGCAGGTGTTGAACAGTGAGAACACATGGGCACAGAGAGGGGAACCTCACACACAGGGGTCTGTTATGGGGTGGGGGCTAGGAGAGGGACAGTGGGTGGTGGGGAGGTTGGGGAGGGATAACACTGGGAGAAATACCTAATGTAGGTGACAGGGGGATGGAGACAGCAAACCACCATGGCATGTGTGTACCTATGCAACAATCCTGCAAGATCTGCACATGTACCCAGGACTTAAAGTACAAAAAAAATAAAGTTACAGAAAGTCACTTCTGCATTACTCTATTGCTCAAGGCAATCATAAAAACCTATCTAGGCTCCAGCAGGAGGGATTTGGTGCTGTTTATTGATGGGAGAAGTGTCAGAGTTTTGGAAGAGCCTGTGAGCTGGGCTGTTTACTGTAGTGATTTTGGAAAATACCATTTGCCACAAGTTTGCCTGTAAGGCTCTCTACTATCAGCTCCTGCCCTTTTCCTCAACTCCTCACCTACTTTGTAGCCATAATGCCCTTCCTTCTGTTTCTATAACTTGTCAAAATCAGTTTAATCTCAGGACCTTTGCAGATGCTGATTGTAATACTTTCTTCAGGAGGAGAGAGTAAAATGCTTTGTCCCAGATCTTGGACACTCTTTATGTTTTCTGTTTTATTCTCTTGATAGATCTTTTAAGCTGTAATACTAAAGATTGATTTCCTTGTGTAATATCTATTTTACTCTGACAAAAACTACCTGTTTGTTTTGTATCATTATTATAATATAAAATATTATGTTTTTTTATCATTATTTCCTCAGTACTTAGAATGGTACCTATACATAGTTGGTATCTAATAAGCGTTGTTTTAAAATGAAAACTATATGGCCAACAAATAGGAAATAGTGCTTACCCACCAGAAACTTGAAGGATGATGAACACAGTAGTTCCATAAATGAACACTTGTAATAAAATACAATGAGTGCTGTAATGTATTTACGAACTAAAATCTAGGAAATCATAGAGAATAGGTAGAATGATTCTATCAGAGGATACGTAGAAGAACTTATGAGAATTCACACAAAAATAAATATTTGGGTCTTCAAGGGCAAATAGGCTGAAATAGAAAACAAATATTTTTATTTATAAATCATTTTAGATCCATTGATAACATCATAATAAATTTTAACATCTCTGTTATTTTGTTTCTTAAAATTATTTATTTATTTCAGTTTTATCCTTTAGAAAGATCTTTTAATAATAATTTTGATCCAGATATACGTAAGTACAAGATGAGGTGTAATATAAAAATAGGCTCAACTAAAACAAGCCTGGTTAATGGTAAGTACACTATTCATAGGAGAAATCAGATGTAGGCCAACTTTAATCTTAAGACAAAATCATGGGTCCTCTCTGTTTTTAAATAAAGTTTTATGAAGACATAGTCACACCCATTCATTTACATATTGTTTAAGGCTGCTTTGTTGCTACAGTGGTGAGCTAAGTAGTTATGGCAAAGACTGGATGGCCCATAAAGTCTGAAATATTTACTATCTGGCACTGTAAGGCAAAGTTGCCAACCCCAGTGTCACATGAATGATTGCATGGACTTAAAATGAATAGGTTCTGGGAAACTGTCTTTCAGTAGAGAAAATTCTCCATGTAACCAACCATACCATTACACCCAGTGTCTCCTGAATATCCATCTATCTTAGGCTTCTTCTGCACACATGATACCACAGAATAAAAAAGCTTACTGAATAATCTCTCAGACCAAACTTATGATCTTAGCATCACTTATGATAATCTAGTAAGTTAATACCAGATACTGTATTTAGAATTTTCAATCATAATTCCTCTCTATTGTCAGTTTCTCATCTCATTACTACCATTCTAGAGCCTAGACCAAAGCACTATCAACTCTTATCTTTTTTAGGACAGTACACAGTTTTTGGATCTCCTAACAACCCTTCTAATCCAATCTCCACATAGCAACCCCCAGAATAATCTTTTTAATACACAAATTGCATCACATTAGGTCTTTAACTAAAGCCTGCCAAGGCTTCCTAAAATTTTGAATCTAAATTTCACTCTGAAGGTATGAACCATCCAGCTAATCTTTAGCCCTCTGCTCCATCTTGAGTCCTCTTCCCTACTACTGCCTTGTAACCACATACACTCTTTCTCTGTTTCTTGAAAAACATGTGTGGGAACTAAAAAAGTGGATCTCATAAGGGAGAGAGTAGCATGGTGATTACTAGAGCTTGTAAAAGTTGGGAGATATGGAGGTTGAAGAAAATTTGGTTAATGGGTACAAATGTTATACCTGTTATTGTATACAGGTATCAAAATATCACATGTATCCCCAAAATATGTACATCTATGTCAATAAAAAGTACCAAAGAAAGAAAAGTTAAATTTTTTAATGACGCAATAAGGTTTAGATGCAACATATTTCTTCTCCCTGGTATATTCTTACAACACAACAGCCACAGCTGCTGGCTCCACCTCCCCCTTGCTGTCTCCCCACAGATGTTACCTCTTCTCAGAAAACTTTCCCGTCTCCTTTAGTGGCCCTGATTTCTATCTTATCTTACATTAAAATGCTCATCTTTTATAAAACTCTATTCTTATTGTATATTTGTCTCTTTAATTTTATTGTCTGTCCACTAGATGATTAGCTTTATAAGGAAAGTGGCTGTCTGCTTTGCTTATCATTGTGTTCCCGAAGTGTAGTATAGATACTGGAATATAATACTTTTTCAGTGGATGATTAATTGAGTAAATAAATGAGCATATATAGATGGGGTAAATTTCCACGTGACAGCTATTAAAGATAATGTATCTAGGAATATGGAAATGCTCAAATACACATTCATCACCTATTCATTATAATAAAATAATTTACTGACTTTTTCATTTAGGGCATATTATTAAACAAATGGGTGTCAGAGTAAATTAAAGCAGTTCTTTTTTAGTTAAGTGGTTTCTTTCTTGATTTTTATTTTATTTTTTACATTGACACATAAAATTGTGTGTATTAGAAGGGTTGTTAGAGGAAATAAAATAAATCTGTTCATTTTCTTAGGAGGCAGTATTAACAAGATGTGTTAATTAATAAGAATGTGGATTGCAGCATAATAAACAGTCAAGACCCGAGATGAGCATACTTTCTGCAAAGGGTCAAAGGGTAAATATTTTAGGCTTTATGGACTTTCTGTTACATCTACACACCTCTACCATTGTAACATCAAAGAAGTCATAGGCAGCAAGTACAGAAATGAATGTGGATGTGTTCTAACTTTTATTATAATACATCTACATGTTCTAATAAAAACAAACAAACAACAAAAAACAGCAAGCTGGATTTAGCTTGTTGGAGTGTGTGCAGACTTCTGGTCTTAACCATGTTTTAGGTTTTGATTTTCAGTAATTTACTGGACAATAATGATTGACTTATAAATTTCATTGATTTACTAGTCTTGTGGATAGTTGGGTAGAATGCTTGAGGTTCAAAATTTCAAGATTCAAAGAAGATAATTTTGAATAACATCCTTTTCTGGATCCCTAATGTGGTTAATTTTGAAAAGTATGTGCCCCGACAATTACTCTTATGAAAATAAATATATTTCTATTTTTATTATCTACAATTAGTGCTTTAAAAGAAGCAGATGAGCAATATTTATGTACCTTACTAAAATTAAGAAATTTGCAATCAAAGAAATGCACTATGAAGCACAACACATTTACAAAGTTATTTATATCTTCCTGAAAGTGGGCCCCAAAAGCATTACTTTCACACAGATCATCTAGCAATATATTAAGAAAAATGTATATAACTATGAATGTTATATAGTTCCAGGGACCCCAAAAACATGGTATCTACATAGTCAATTAATTTTTAAATAGCCCACCTTGGTGCACAAATTATTAGAAAAATCTTATGAAGGAGATTTTGCAAGATCACTATTTCAAATAAATATTAAATCTGTCTCTTCCAAAGTATAAAGACTGAACGCTCAGGGAAGACATGTCTGCTCTGGTTCTTCTGAAACAGTTAGAATTGAAATTTCTCTCAGTCTCATACAATTTAGTTTTTATCTTAAGAAAAATAAAAATCCACTGTAAGCATTGACCACCTTTACTGTTTCTCTCAAAAACATAACAGATGCTATCACATTCAAATTAAATTCATGTTAAAGGCAAAACCAATATCGTGTACCTCAAAAATTAACAGAGATTAATACCTGCCTATTACACTGAGGTGTGTTTTTCAAATGGTATGTTTTTTCTATGTTTAACTAAATGAAAACTTGTAGGTTTTAGCAAGAGCCAGTGCTAGATTCTGTACCCATTAGCTCAATTGAGTAGAACCTAGTGCCATGGTTCAGTCCCTAGGGCTTTACTCAGCTGTACAGTCATTTTCTATATCACTGCTCTTAGCAATTTATTGCTCCAAAAAATAAATCTTGTTCTCAATCTGAGATGCCACAGCAAGCACATGTATTACCTCTTAGTAAAGGCCAAATTTGTGCCAGTGTCTCTATGACAAGGTTGGTACCAAATTTTTTATATAGAGAAAGTCTCTCTCTACCTCTCTTTTTTAAAAATTTCCACAGGGATTTTATAAAAGTCTCTGTGTTTATGAGTTCTTAGGTGTCTAGCACAGGTTCTGGTACCTAATAAATGCTCAATAAATAGTTCTGGAATAAGTGAATGAATGAATAAAATTATCACCTTTCTTTTTTTTCCATTTTCTAATCAGTTATCTTATATTTTAGTTTGTCGATGTAGATACTTCTTTACTTTAGACCTTCTTTACTTTGAGTGCTTAATTGGAGTCTCTATCTATGGTTTAAACTTTCCTAGATTGCAGTGTAAACTATTTATTATTGATACTGTTAGGTACCATTGTTCTTCTTTCTCTTTCTTGTAGATATCAGTCTCCGTAACTTTAAAAATGGTATAAATTATATTATTTAAAAATTTCAGGGAGAAAACTGTTGCAAACATTTGAAGTCACATGACCTGAAAGGACCTTTGAAGGCACAACTTTTGGAATCTTAGTCTCCATTTTGAATATATACTTTTGCTATTATAACTGGTAGAAGAGAATTTCCAGCAACTTATATATTATTATTTATTTTTCCAAGTGACTGAGCATTGAAAGAGCTTTTCTCGTAAATGGGTTGTCAATACTAGCATGGAGTATCTTAGGCAGTAATAAGTTCATCATTCTTGGGTTTGTAAATAGAAGATGGCTGAACATCTGAATTGGTTCCTGTAATGAGGTTTTGGCATTGCTCAACAGATTAACTTTTAAAACTCTTCCATCTTTGATCTTTTTCACATCCCAACTTCAATGTAAAACTTTCTTGAGGTATTAATTTTAAAATGGATAAAAGCCCATATTTATTTGTACTATTTATGTATATCACATGAATATACTTTCAGATACATGGATGTTCAATATTGTCTACAGTTGGTAACATAGTAAAAAAGTATCATTTATAATAAATGTTTTGCTTAAAAATTTGCGTCTTTTTTTCTATGAAATGTTGATAAAATGTTGATCTCACAATACTTTTAATATTTTAAATTCTGGTTTCAAATGAATTTGATTTTTAAACATGTATGTTTCACCTTTACTTTAATATAGTTTCTTCTTGTATGTAATTAGAAGTAGAACTATCCAAGAACATTTAAAATTAAATTTAACAGTTTTCAGCTTGACTGTTAAATATTACTGCTACTTCTCCACTGTACTTAGACCTACGCCTTGTGTTAAGAAAAATATTTTAACAAATTAAAAAAAAAGAAGTGATGTTATAGACTTTGCCATACATCTTTATGTTTCATGAGTTCTGAGTACAGAAATCATTCATTTTTTTTAATGAAACATAAATTTTTAATGAAATCCCCAAGAACAAATGGCCATTGTGGTAATTAAGAAGAGAAATATAGTCAGATATTATCAGGAAAACCAATATACATTTAACTTTTTCTGAAGTAAAGCTCTTAGACTGTTATTTTAAAATTTAGACTTATTTTTTTTTTTTACTCTGATCTTCTATTAGATTAGGCCAATACTATATTGCTTCTTTATTATAATTTCTACTTGGAAACAGACTGTAAAGAAAATATGAGCCATATTTTAATTAGTGAATATTACTAAATATTTCTCTTTCTACTGTCTGAAAATTGACATTTCAGCCAAGTGACAATACATCAAGATAGATTTCTATATCTCACATTTCACATATATCTTGATATTGCTTTTGCAATTTCCACCTTTGGCCACAAAGGAAGAGCATGGCCTACCCACTGAAGAGTCAGAGTCTAAAGATATTTCTGTCATCTTTACTTCAGAATATCAGTGTCCTTAATATTCAGTGGAGTACTTAACAATTATCAGGTGCTATTCTAAGTATGAGGACACAGCAATAAACCACCCTGACCGGATTCTCTGGTCCTTGTAGTTTATATGACCGTGTGGGGTTGGGGGTGGGAAGTAGTGTTGATAGCAGCAAACAGATAATAAACACACACACACAATTGATCTTACGGACACAGATACAGATCAAGTAGTGATAATTATTTAAATAAAGCTTGACAAGAAAGTGGTGGAGTAGGGGATCTTTGATGTAAGGCAGGGTGATCAAAAAAGATTTATCTGCAAAGATAAAATTTATATGGAGATCTTGTGGTAGACAGTGTAATTGGCTGTCACAGTTCTTTACCCCTCTACGTATCAACATCCTTTTTCATATAATTGTGCTGTTCTACTACAAGGGAGGGGTGTACTACCCTGCTTTTTGACTTTGGGCTCAGTAATATAACTTGCTTTGGATATGGGATGTTTGCAGAGGTGCAGAAAACAAAGTCTTGAAACTTGCTTGTGTGGAGAGGCATATCGATTTGTGCTCTGCCATCTGCAGAAGCACTCTTTATGAGAAGTTGTAGTCCCTTACTGGGAGCCAGAGAATACAAGTACATGAGCTTAACTAACAGTAAGAAGCCCAGTCCTACAGGCCCATAGCTTGGAACAGAGACCCCCAGCCAAGCCCAATTTATCTCATCAGTCCCTCAGCTAATCACATAATTGTGAATAAGAATAAAATAATGCTGTTTAGGCCTCTGAGTATGAAAGTAGTTTGTTATCCACCATTTATTTTTGTATAGATCTGAAGGAAATGAGAGAGAAGTTTGCAGATATTTGGTGAGTAATGCTTCAGGCAGAATTAGCAGCAACAGCAAACATCCTAAGGAAGGAACATGTGTTGTGCTCTTCTAGCAAGAGGATTGTGGCTACAGTATAATGAGCAGCAGGTTATCATTATTGTTGTTTTGGCTACTGTGATAATTGTCAAAGATAGGCACACACCTGGATAGGTTGGGTCTGTTATTCATTGCACGAAGAGTGAATACACGCCATGGGGAAACATGGAGTATCTCAGTAAGAGGTTGTATAAATGAAACTACTGTAGGATTTGGTCTTTGGTTGGGTGACTGGGGGGAAAGTCTAAAGAAGTGGGGTTTTCTTCAGATTACATGCATGTAGAAAGCGAGGGCAATTCTGTGGTTGGCTATCTCAATAAATATTATCTATAACAAGACGAGATTAGAATAAAAGTAAAATTGCGGTGATTAAAGAAGTAGGGGTCATTTATTTATTTGCAGGTTCCACATTGACATAGTTTTTGACTGTGCTTAGACAAAATTAGACAATGGATTTATTTTATCTAATTTTGTCACACCCTCAGAATAATCTCATCTGAGGTTGTTATTCTGTGAGCTGGCTTATGTCTAACAGGAGAATAACATGGTCTAGCTAGGAATGCCAGGTCGATTTCTGAATGTCTGTATATGGTCATTTTTCTCTCTTTCAAGTCATTGTCATGATCAGGGATAGCTTCGGGATATCAACTTCAGTCACACAGGACAGTTTTCCATAAGATTCTTTAATACAGCATCAGTTGTCTACTACCCCCATGGTTAAATACAAAGGGATCTAGCAGTTACACATACACGCACACACACACACGCACACACACACACACACACACACACACACACACACACACAAGCTGTAAGATGGTCTTACCAGTTTTATAGTTACTTAAAATATCCATGCATCAAAGAAAGAACAACTGACAACAAAAGTCATGTTTCGTTGTGTTCTGTAAACTTTCACTAAAACCAACCAACAAACTTTCACTAAAACTTTCACTAAAAACCAGGAGATTGTGTATGCAATCTCCTCTGTTCCAGGTGCTGAGTGTTTAGTGAGTAAAATCAGGCCCCCTCCATTATGGGATCCAGAATCTATATATAGATTTAAAGAAATTATTTAATTCCCTGTAAATGCAAAACAGGTATCAATGTTGTTTCAAAGTAAATCAATTTACAAAGTGCATGATACAAAAAATCATGCCTCGCTGCCGTTTTTTAAAATTTATGTTAACAGAGCATCAAATATGGATTGACTGAACAATGTAAGCCAAAAATTTGTCAGACCAATAACAGTAAAAATCAATCAGTTTTCCAATATTGCTGCAGTCAGTAGTTATGGAAAAAAAAAACAAACATACACACAATCCAAAATGCAGTCTGATTTTTAAATTAAATTGACTGATCAGAGCTGAGCCTCTAGGTGGAACTACATGAGCTGTTTTGTGAAGGTGCTAATTGAAATCTGACTCTCTTTCTGAGTAGAAGGTTACTCAGCAGCCATCCAATTGTTTCCTTTAACTTTTATTAATTTGGAGAACACAATGTTCTCCCAGTCACAAAAGTATTCTTATGCAAAATTCATCAATTTGGATTTTATTGTGCCCCAATTTTAGTTAGCTGTAACACCACCAATAAAAGCTAGGACTTATTAAATGATTTATAATAACAAGAATATCTGTGTGTTGGGTAAATGAAATTTCAAGGAGCTAAAACACTAGATTGCTTCAGATTTCAAACACAATTCTGTATTTAAAAACCACCAGTTTCCCTCTTCAGCTTCATCCAGTAAATAATACATTTCACTAAAACACCCTCTTCTCTATAGAAAGGCAATTTAATATTCTTCCAATTTCTATTTATTTCTACTAACAAGTCTAAGACTTAATCAGATGTACTATGATAGGAATAATAATGAGGACTCAGCTTTTGAATAATTTGCCTTGGAAAACTCTCTATATGTCATCAGAAAATGAAAAGTAAATTTCTATGGATTTTCCACTTGTCAGCTTGACTATATGATAGAGATGTTATCATCAAAGTTTAGAAAAAGGCACAAAGTAAGATATTCCCCTGCTGTTTTATAAATCTATTAAGATATTCTAAAATCCTATTGTTGGAACCTTCTTTAAACGATTCATTATGCCTAGAGGTCAAAAACGGAGTCTGTGGACTGTGAGGGGGAGGGGGGGCATTGCCCATGCTATTTGACCTTTCCCCATCTCCCTCTTTTCTGTCCTTTCTTCCTTCCTTCAATAATTGTTAAACATTTCAAATTGACTTTTTGACATAAAACTCTAGATTCTTGGCTTCTCTTGAAGAACAGAGATGTCTCTTGCACCTGGACTGTGTTTCTGCATGATTGCTGTTAGCAAAGATAGACTGGGAGCAGGTCTTTCTAGGCTTGATATCCTTGCTCATTTATGTTCCTGCCTGGGTTCTTCTGGCTTGCAGTTTGTGATGGCTGATTAACTCTAACACCTGTCTCTAATAATTAAAATTTTTAGGAGAGATACATGGTTCCTTCACATTCCTCACTATCCTTTCCTCGGGGTCGTGACGTTCCACATTCTATGTAGAATACACCTTTCTTTTGTTAATTTCAGTACACTTTCTCCAAATATGATTAACATGACTATGAATAATCCTGTGTAAATCATAATATACTTTCTGAGTTAAAGACAGATGCTCAGTCACATAATTCCTTTTTAACGTTTCTATGCTTCCTGTTCTCATTCCTTTAAATGCAGGTAATAATGATTTCATCCATCCTCTAATGGGCTATGGAGTTTAGTAAAATACAAGTGAGTAAGAGATTTATTACTGTTCATCTAAAGGAATCATTTATTTTAATATAATGCCAGAGAAACCGTTAAATTTGTACCACAATAATGTCTCCAACCCCTGAAAATTTAGCAAGGGAGTACAGGGGAGTCATTATTCACATTGCAAAGTAAAAACCTGTGCCATAACATTTATATTCTGGCTGCTGTGACTACCACTGCTAAGGGCCCTGCAAATCAAAACAGGGTCAGGAAGTAGCAAGAGGGGTTTCAAGTCCAAGGAAAAATTCAAGTGTTTAAAAAGTGGAGAAAAATGGTCAACATGATAATCATATCAGAATATGTAAGTAAACAGTGCTGGGGTTGCTTTCCTAACATTTTAATAACATGCATTTAATTGTCTCCCCTAATCCACAAAAGATACATTCCAAGACCCTCACTAGATGCCTGAAACAAAGTATGGTACCAAACCCTATATATATGTTTCTCAGACATACCTACTTATATTAAAGTTTGAAGTCTGACAGCAAAACCAGCATTTTTATTCTTCTTCGCAATTTAATGAATAAAAGATGTGTTCACACTATAGATCTTAGCTATCTCATTATACAATTCTTATACAATTTTATCTTGCCCTATTAAGTCAACAACTTTCACCTTTTCACTTAAAGGAAGCACTTTATGTCTTCTCTTTGCCATATCCAAATTGCCAGCATCATTACTCTTACCGTTATTACACTCTTTGGAGCCATTACTAAGTCAAATGAAAGTTACTTGAAAGCAAGTTATAATACGGTGACATTTGATCTGATAAGCGAGAAGCCTCCTAAGTGACGAATAGGCAGGTAGTGTATACAGCATGAGGACTCTAGACAAAGGGATGATTAACATCCCAGGGAGAATGGAGTGGTGCAGGGTTGGATTTGACACCCTAGTCAGAATGGCATGCGATTTAAAACAAGAAAGTTAGGGATCCACTTTCACTATTTTGCATATGGCTAGCCAGTTATCCCAGCATGGGTTATGGAATAGGGAGTCCTTTCTCCATTGCTTAATTTGTCAAATTTGTCAAAGATTAGATGATTGTAGATGTGTGGCTTATTTCTGGGTTCTCTATTCTGTTTCACTGGTCCCCACATTTCGCTGTATCCAAAAATTAACTCAAGAGGGACTAAATATTTAAATGTAAGACCTCTAACTCTAACAGTCCTAAAAGAAAACCTAGGAAACATCATTCTGGACATCAGGGAAAGAATTTATGACTAAGCCTTCAAAAGGAAATGCAACTAAAACAAAAATTGACAAGTGGGACCTAATTAAACTAAAGAGCTTCTACATAACAAAAGAGACTATCACCAGACAACCTACATAATGGGAGAAAATATTTGCAGACTATGCATCTAACAAAGGTCTACTATCCACCATCCATAACAAACTTAACTAAACAAGCAAAAACAAATAACCATATTAAAAAGCAGGCAAAGGACATGAACAAACACTTCTCAAAACAAGACATGTGGCCAAAAAACATGAAAAAATGTTCAAAATCACTAATCATCAGAAAAATGCAAATCAAAGCTACAATGAAATACCATCTCACACCAGTCAGAATGGCTATGATAAAAGGTCAAACAATAGCATATGCTATGAGGCTGTATATGTAAGGGAATGCTTATACACTGTTGGTGGAAGTGTAAATTTGTTCAACAACTTTGGGAAGCAGTTTGGAGATTTCTCAAAAATCTTAGAACTACCATTCAACCCAGCAATCCCATTATTGGATATATATCCAAAATGCTATAAATCATTCTAAATAAAAGACCCATGCATTCACATGTTTATCACAGGACTATTTGCAATAGCAAAGAAATGGAATCAACCCAGATGCCCAACCACAATAGACCAGATAAAGAAAATGAGTACATATACAGCATGGAATACCATGCATCCAGTAAAAAGAATAAATGCTTGTCCTTTGCAGCAACATGGATGCCGGTGGAGGCCATTATCCTAAGCAAATTAACACAGGAACAGAGAACCAAATAATACCCGTTCTCACTTATAAGTTGGAGCTAAACATTGAGTACTTATGCCAATAAAGATGATAACAATAGAAAATTGGGACGACTGGAGTGGGAGATAGGACAAGGGCAAAGGGTTGAAAAACTATTGGGTATCATGTTCACTACCTTGGTGATGGGATCAATCAGATCCCAAACCTCAGCATCGTGAAATATACCTATGTAACAAACCTGCACATTCGCCCCCTGCATCTAAAATAACATTTAAAAGTATATTTTTAAAAATTAAAAAAAATGATGTATTATACATTTCTGGAATTTTTCATTTTTGAACCAAATTTGCTCAGAGATAATTGAAACCATAGAAAGGAAACTACAGATAAGGGAACTAGTGTATAATGTATTTATAATTATTAATTAAAATTTTAAAAGTAATGTGTTTCTGTGTATAGTTACATTATTCTAAAATTCTTATTTTAAAATAAGTACTGTTCCAACAATCACTGTTCCATGTTTTTGATCCCTGAAGATAAATATTTAAACATTAGCTTTCACTTTTGCATGAGAGAGCCCATGGTGTTTCTAAATCATATTTGCACATTGCTTCTACATGGTTTATCCAATTTAGCAATGCTTTTCCCACTACAGAAGATTAGTATTTAAATCCTTTTCTTGCCATCTCCATCTCCATGACACGTGAGTTTACTTATATTTCTCCATTTTGATATTTTAGTTACGAGTTTTTAGATCAACCATGCTAAATTTGTTAAAAAACACTTATATTGTGCTTTTTATATGTTAAGTATTCTCTAAGAACTTTACAAATACTTATTCATTTAATCCTCAAAGCATTATTTCCTACTCTTTAGGGCAGGTATTATTTTTATGCACATTTTGTAGAAATAAAACTGAAGCAGACAGGAGGTAAGTAAATTGGTGAAGTTCTGTTAGCAACCTGTAGATTTGACTTTCAGTCTCAAGAAATTTGGCTCCAAAACCCATGTTTTTAACTACTTTGTTATGTTGTCTCTCAATTGTCAGTGTTTATATTGTGATATGATGACCAATACACAGCTTGTCACAGCCAGATCATTTAATATATTAGAATTTTTTTGAATTTAATAATATGTATTAAATATAGTGGTTTTGTTTATGCTCTATTTTTCTGTTTCTTTTTGTCTGCCTTTAACATTAGATGCTTTCTTGATATGTCTAGTAATCCTGATTCCTATTTAAGAGCGAGGACACTATAATATGCATTGAAATTTATACAAGTATGGAAGATGTTTGTCAACTGTCATCCTTGTTGCAAAGTCGTTTGAATGGGTTCCTTAGAGAACCTCCAATGTCAATAGCTTTTTGGATTACTTTTATGTATGTGAGTGGAAGACATGATAATCTTTGCAAAGAAGCTTCCAATCTCCTGCTTAGGTGGCCGCATATACCCCTCTAGAGGACTCCCAGCTTTCTGAGCTGAGGAGTAGAAGAATTAATACATTGTTGCATCAATATGGACCTGGGATTTGGGACTCAGACTACTTCATAAACAATTTTTTTTTTTTTTGAGATGGAATCTTGCTCTGTCGCCAGGCTGAAGTGCAGTGGCGCGATCTCAGCTCACTGCAACCTCTATCTCCCAGGTTTAAGCCATTCTCCTGCCTCAGCCTCCTGAGTAGCTGAGACTGCAGACATATGCCACCATGCCTAGCTAATTTTTGTATTTGTAGTAGAGGTGGGGTTTCACCATGTTGGCCAGGTTGGTCTCCATCTCTTGAGCTCGTGGTCCACCCTCCTGGTCCTCCCAAAGTGCTGGGATTATAGGAGTGAGGCATTGCGCCGGGCCCATACACAGATTTTTAAATAATCCTCTTGTTTATAACCCCCATTACCTGATGCACTCAATTACTAACCCATTTGAATCTTTCATGAAAGCCATCTCTGACTAACTTTCCCAATTGCAGCTTAAGATTCATTTTCTTACACTACCACACAGCAGTCAGTTAATTTTCACCTTACTGTTTTCTCATATTTGACACAGTTATTGAGGATATGTAGTGTGCCTTTGTGCACATCCATGTTGTATCATTTTAGCAAAGTTTTAAGAAACAGAAAAGATAAATTGCATATTCACTCTGCCAAATTTAATCAGTAATTGTTTTTTTTTCTTCCCAAGAAGACTTATGGACAATGTCATGAAAATTTAGTTTCAAATATGGAGGCGTAAGAAATATAAAAACGATCACTGTTTGACTACAAAATTGTTCTGAGTTCTACTTCTGAATTCCACTGAAAGAACACAGCTCAGCCTTTGCCATTTATGGATAAGAAACAGGTCACATTAAGAAAGAAAGAAAGCTGCCCTTCAATTTTGCAAGCCATTCAAAAATAAATTGTACCAAATTTCTAGTTAATAGCCAAACAGTAAATTATTTGTGGAAGGTGTATTAGCAATGAGAGTCATCAATAAAACACAAATATATTATGAATTTAATTGGTCAGCTTTTTCCAAATTGAGTATAATGTCACCGTAAAAATTAATATAGAGAGAAGGGTCACTAATATGCTACTTGCTCAAGAACCATGTACGCCCAAAAGTATGAGCTTTATTGTGTTATATATTTGATAAAAAATAAAGAGAGGGGATTTCCATGATTTCCAAAGAGATATATCAAAATAAACTACTAATTTAAAACAGACTCAGTAGCAAATGAAGCAGTGTTCTAGTATCTTTATTTATTCTCTAAACTTTAGATTAATTAACTTTGAATATACTTTGGCATGTTTGAAAATGGGGGTTTCTAATTTTTCCTTGTTCTGATAAAAAAATTATCTTTGTGCCTTTTCCCCTTTCCTATTAATGTGAAACACAGTTATTTAAGAGCATGGGTTGTGGTGTGATTCACACAGGATTTATAGCCCCTCTACCACACATTGTGCTGCAGAAAGAAAAGAACAAAATTCTAAGAAGGTCTTCAAAGAGAAATTTACAAGAGGAAGCCATTTATTCTAAGATTCAAATGATGAGTAAAGGATGTTAATAGAAACAGAGTATAAAGCTGTTTCAGGCAGTGGAGACAGCATATGTGAAGCTCTGTACACAAGAGAGAGAACGGATGTAGTGGATGCCATAATGAATCACCCACTTTGTTCTTTGAAAATGGAGGAGATTTATTCCCCCTAGTTTCTGGAAGTGCTGCCAGCAGACAGACCTTAGGTGACAGCTGTCTTTGAGAAGTGCTTTGACTAAAGAGAACAACTATGCTCAAGTCATATCGATTGCCTGGAAAAGTCTGCATCCAAAGACTGGTCAACTTGGAAGTACAGAGAACTAACAGCTTCTCTCCAACTCAAAGCAATGATGAAGGACTACCTCAGCTTCAGATCTCCCATGTGATTGGTTAAAGTCTTTGCTGAGTTTGTATCACAGTTCAATATTTCTTTCTGTCTAATCCTGCTTCTTTCTTTTACCTGCCATAAGTATAATCCCCAAAGTTCTCCTAAGCAACCCTTATGAACACTAGCCTCTGCCTCACAGTCTGCTTTATAAAGAACGCAATTGTCAACAAGTGGCAAAATTGTTTTGTAAATAATCAAACATGACCACTGTGCTGGAAGTAGGAAGGTGGGATACACTTAAAATAGAAAAGGAGTGTAAGAAATACAGCCAGAGAAGTGTGTGCAGGGTTCCAGTCTTAAGAGATCATGTTGAGCGCGGGCTCTCAAAGAACAATGCCCACCAACAACTGACCTCAAACAGAGCTTTTCACAGCCTGACAGAAAGCATCTCCATCATACTTATCACACATCCTTGTCATACATAGCACTTATCAACGTCACCATTTTATAGCTGGTAATTGGTAGTTTATCCAGGTGTGAACTCAGAGAGCTGTCTTGTCCACCACTGTCTTGTATGAGTCTGTCCTGTGCACCACTGTAGCCCTCAGGGCTTAGCAGCGGCCATGCAGAAAGAGTTCGGTGCAAATTTGTTGAATCATATTCATTTAGAATGTTAGCCATTGCCCAGCCAAGGGCAGCAAGTAATTTTAAAAAGAACTCCCTCTTGCCAAGGATGTGGGACTCCTCTCATGGACATATAAAACATGTAGCCCATCAAGACCTAATGCTATCTTATGTCTGCATTAATGTAATCAAATTCCACTTTGCTAGTGAGCATGCCCTTGTAAAATCCATCGTATAGCTATATTTTTCATTTGTATCCTGAGAGGCCCTGAATAGTTAGGTTATTAGGAATTTATAAAAGCTGGAAATTTGCCTGTTGAAGGTCCTGGGTTGATGAAGTGAGTCAATGATTTGAGGACCTATGTCAGGCTATAATATTTTATTAAAACAGCTTTAAATTCATAGTTTTTTACTCAATAGAAATAATAGAAATAGTGGGTTATAAATTATCTGCTCCTGTTAGAAGGTGAAAACTTTCTACTGAGGCTTCACCGCAGCTCTTAATTGGAGACAAGGATGAACCTGAGAGTTCTAAAAATGTTTGCTCTTAGGCTCTGTAGAGACCATCATTGAAAATGTGGGTCTCCTAGGCATGTGACTGTTTAATAAAAGTAATTCCTGTAAAGCAGGCACTTGGGGCATCTGGAATGGTCATATGATCACCCCCACATTGTGAGTTTATAAGAAAGAAAAAGCTGCCAAAAATGCAGACAGGCTATAGGAATCATAGCTCAAAAGGAGTTTCTCTACAAAATTATTTATATATTTTTTCTGTTGTATTAAAGCAAGTGCATAATATTTCCTCGAATATCCTATAAGCTGGATTGTTTTTTTATTAAATGGATTTTTGAGAAATCAAAATAAAGAATTTGTAAAGCCACTAAAGATATTTTTCCATGATATTGTACGAGAAACTTTGTGAATTTACTGTGAGAGAATTGAGAATAGGATGAAGAACCAAAAATGGTATATAAAAGTGTGAATAATTGTGAAGGATATAAGATTATACTACTTGAGAGCTAACAAGTTAGCCTCCCACACTTTTATGGAGGCTGGCAGAAGACACAATACTCCTGGGTGAGAGACAAAAGACTATTATTACTCATGGCACAGCAGGCAGTGTGGGCTTCATATTTGCATCAGTTCCCTTTGCCTCTACCTCCCTGGGCCCGTGAGTGTGATGCAGGGGAGGACTGCTGAGAAACCTCAGATTTAGGGAGCCTCAATCTTACAAGAGAGCTACTGAAAAACCTTCCCAACTTTTACCCTAAAGGAAGACTTATTTATTTATTTTTTTGAGAGGCAGATTTGCTCTGTTGCTCAGAATGGAGTGCAGTGGCGCCATCTCTGCCTCGTGCCTCCTGGATTCAAGCTATTCTGCTGTGTCTGCCTCCTGCAACCTCTGCCTCCTGGGTTCAAGCTATTCTCTTGTCTCAGCCTCTCGAGTAGCTGGAACTACAGGTGCCTGCTACCACACCCAGCTAATTCTTTTTATTTTAGTAGAGATGGCGTTTTACCATGTTGGCCAGGGTGGCCTCGAACTCCTGATCTCAGATGATACACCCGCCTTGTGCCTCGGCCTCCCAAAGTGCTGGGATTACAGGCATGAGCCACCACACTTGACTGACATCATTTTTTTTTAACTGGGCCTAAAAATAAATCTTTTCTCTGTCCTAAAAGAATATGGTTTCTGTATTTACCACGGTTTCTTGCTATACAAATATCTTTCAAAGTGTAATCTGGAACAGAAGCTGTAATATTTCTTCACAAAATCTGCAAAAGTCCAAGAGACATAAGACATTTCTTCCAACAAAATGGCTGGCTATAAGATTGAATACCTTTGTTCTAGAGATAAGTATATTATCTTTTTCTGTAGCTTATATATTATATATAACATTTTCTACTTTGTAATACAAGAAAGACCTGGATACAATAAAACCAAAAATATAGAAAACCAGTGAAACAGTGATCTGATGAGAGAAATATAAGTAAAATTCAAGTGATCTAAGTTTCATTGTTTCCACCACTACTCTTAGTAGTGAAAGAATTATGTCGATAATGGAAACCACTTAAATTCAGTGAACACTTACTATGTACTTGGTAAGCATTTGCAAACATGACTTAATACAACAATCATAAGAAATGCAATATGATACTTTATCTGTATTTAAAATAATCAATGAGTTAAACTCAAAGATTAAATATACCGTTGATATTTTATGAATTTTTTCAAGGTCTCAACCTTTTTAACTCACCACAAGAAACAAGATAGATGACAAACTCCTACAATATAGGTATAACAAATTGTTGTGAAGTTAATTAAAATGTAATGACAATTTGCATTGCTCAAGCTATAAAGCTTCCCACCATCTCCCACTCAAGAAAGGATATCATAAAGTGACTTTCTTATGAAGACCATTTTGAGTCCACTCCAATTACATTATTCCCAAACTTGTTACTTTACAAGAAGCAGAAAATTATCTCTGGCACACATTAAAACTGAATATGATATGTCAGTGAGTTGTAACTTGATGATTAAGACCATCCCCCAATGTTTATAGAGATATAAATTATAATAACATAGAACCATTATTAGATAGGTACATATATGGTTGTAATTATTTGATATGCACACTGAATTTCGTAGCTCCCTAACGAATGAGTGTGGAGTGTGTAAGGCTAGCCTTTGATTTAATTATGGGGAAGGGCTATGGAAAGGAGGATGAGTAACAAAGTTCCAGAAGGGAGAGCTTCCCATTGATGTGAATGCAAACATGCCAGGTAGCCCTTCTTCATGCCTTTCTTCTTTCCTTCCCTTCCTCTCCTCAATCCTCTTTCCTCCCTTTCATTCCTAGAATTATTATTATTAACACTGAATTAGTCTTAAAGCCATTGGTTGGAGCACAGGAGGGTTTTGGAATGGACCAGGGGAAAGAGTCTATCTGAACAGAAGTTTTGTACAGCATGGGGTTTAGAGACTGAGTGGAGTCAAGAGGCCATCCGGCCAGTCAGAGGCAGTGGTAATGATGGGAGATTAGTCATGTATAGGATGGTAGACTAAATCAATTATGGATAATGGATATCCATGATGGATAATGGGAGTGGGGGTTCTCATTGGTGGAGGACAGAATTACAGATATGGTAAAGGGAAAGGTGGAAGAGATTTGGTTGTATTTTTTTTAAATTGGGTATATAAGTAAGAATTAATAGTTTAGATAGATGATAGATGGATGTATAGATAAAATAATAAGAAATGGGATATTTAAATAATTTGAAAGTTCTTTTGCATGAAATCAATAAAAAACACAAATGTATAATTCATGATTTTTATAGTGGAAAAACTTGGTACACAGTATCTTTGTCATGTAATCTGAGTGTACTAAATCAAGGACAAGACAAACTAATTCGTGTTACCTGATATGTTGCAATGCAAAGAACGTAGTATTACTCTGTGTTACTCCTCCCGAAGAGGTAGACCTAATTCTATTGAAGAGGAAACATCTCATAGACTGAATTGCAGAAAAAAAAGTCTACAAAATAACTGCCCTGTAATGTGAGAAATCCATAAAAGTCAGTGAAAGACTGAAGGGAACTAAAGAGACTTAACAAAAGTTGGTGCATAGTTCTAAACTGAGGGAACAAACAAAACCATCAACTTGAAAATTAAACCAGAAGATAAAAATTAACAAATGTTTCAATCAACATATTATGTTGGCTTCATTAACTGCCACAGTTAATATTTATAAAATTTCCATTATGTTTGAAAGCATCTTGCAGGTTCAGTTTCTCACAGTGAATGATTTCTCAGGCCTGTGAAATAATTACTTAAAATATCAGTCAACCATAAATAAAACAAATTTTTCAGTTCTTAATTACCTTTAAAAGTAAATTAACAAAAATATATTCAAATGTTTAGAACAAAACATATATTTAATATAGGATGGAGATGTATTTTAACAGAATTCCTATGGGAATAAGAATGTTCTACAAAAGGACCTAAAAATGGTCTCCTGGCTAGAAGACAGTTTAATATTCACTAATCATTCAGTGTGATTCTTAATCGAGAGGAAGATTCTAACACCTATCTTTGAAGAATCTGACAAAATGTAACAAAAGTGGGATTTTTAGAATGAACAACCTGTCTTTTTAAAAGAACATCTCTTCCAAATTATTCAGCTGACCACCCAATAAATACAACTCACTTCCATAGCTTCCTACTTCCGTATCAGTCCTCACAACTGCCAATGCCCTGTAGCCAAATTTCACCAGGAACATGTCTGTGCTTGAACAAGTGGCTTTATTTTTTATTGGATCAAGAAGGAACACATACCATAGGGAACCATAAGGTATCTGACCAAGACAGTATAGAAAAACTCTGAGAATTTGGGTTTTGATTGGTTAATTTACAGAAGTGTCTGAGGAAGGAGGGGTTTGCTCTACATTTGTTCTGTCAAACATGGGGGCAATGCTACAATTGAATATTTTGGTAAAATCCATCTATAGGATGGGAAATGAGTAAGATAAAGTTTAATTGGTAAAGAAGCAGCAATCCTTCATTTTAGCTGAGCGTAGAAGACACTTGGTGTTATGCGAAGTGTTATATGGTGTGCCATGATATTGTTTTTGTATCAGTTTATGATGATCTCAGAATGATTGCTAGATCTTGATGTTTCATGAGTTTTTTTTATGGTCAGCAGGAGAGAAACATCATCTAGCTGTGATCATCAGGCCCACTTGTAATAACTTTGGAGGCTAACTGTGAGCATCACGTAAGTTCCTAGATGGCATTGGCTACTCTTTTTAACAATTCTTGTCAGGATCTTTCCGTTTCAAGAGTGAATAATTTAAGGCATAAGCTTCCAGCTTCTTTCCTTCTCACCACTCATCTTAATCATTACTTCTGCTTTTGTTGGCATTTTGGAAATAATTGTAATACGTAGGACAAAATCATAGATTCTGTAGGGGTTTGGTTGCCTTGATTGAAGATGAAGACATCTCTTCTTGATTTGTAAATTTGGGCAACTTATTTCCTAAGCCTACACAGGTTCTTCATCTATAAAATGGAATCAGTAACTTCACAATAAATATTATGTATGTACAGTGTTTACCATATTGTCTGACAGAGTGATCATTCAATAAAACTTTTGTTATAATCACTCCTTATGGAGACTGGTAATTATAGCTACACCAACTCCTTCATTAGGTAGCAGATTTATCAATGTCCTGGTAAAAAGCCCTGATCTAACCTTACCTCTGTCATTCAACAAATTTTATTAAATTCCTACTATTTGGTTTACTGGGATTATGGCTTTGAACTCTTAGGATCTTACTTTCTAATGGAATAGATGGATAATAAGCAAAACAATGTACAAAATTAAACATGACAAAAATAAATGTGTTCAATAATGAAAATAAACTAGAGTGTCTATTGTGACTGTTACAGAATAATTATTTGGGAAATTCTTTTACAAGGAGGTAAACATTGAAATGGAAGTGGGATAATTTGAGGAAACCAGCTCTATGTCTATCTGGGGAAAGAGCCTATCAGACAGAGAGAACAACTGGTGTACAGAATTTAAGGCAACACAGAGTTGACCTGTTCAACAGTCTCCCACAGTGCTGCCATTTGATCTTATCTTGCATAACAATGGAATTTGAACTAGTCACAAAGAGACTTGAGCATTAGAATTAAAATCATAACAAAGGCAATAATGGAATATTTACTCAATTTCAAGCTTTCATCACTTGTACAAGACACTAATGATTAACAGCTATTCTGAAGAAAAGTAAAGTCATTACTACACATTCATTTATAAGACATTCCACTCAAAGAGGCATCAAAATATGAGGGAGACAATATCTTTGAACCAATAAATTGCTACCATTTATTGAGTTCTTTTACTGTGTATTTCACTACAATTATTTAATCCTCACAACTCAATAGGAAATAAACACATAGTCTAACTATATTTATAGGTGAAGAAATTGAGTCCAGAAAAGTTAAATCGCTACCCAGGGTCATACTAAGTGACAAACATTGAATACCAGGTCTTGTATGATCCCAGTCTTTGTCCTGAAACACTGTGTGGAAAAAGCAAGACTTCACTCTCCCTGAGTCTCAGTGTACCATCTGTAGAAAATGAGTCATTTTAAACAGACATGAAGCCTCTCCAATTTTAATGCCTATTAACATCTAATGAATACTAATTTTTGGAATTTAACCAACAGCTGTATCTAGAAAAATTCAGTAGTATTTGCTTGTGGCTGTCATTTGTATAAATCAGTTATTCTTAACATTGAGCAGTTCTCAAACTTGAATATGCATCAGAATAACTTGGAGGGCTTGATTCAGTAGCTATGGCATTAGACCTGAGAATTTCCATTTCCATCAAGTTCCCACTGCATTTTTATGTTGCTGTTCTGATGACAGTAATTTCATAAGTGCTGTTACAAATACAGGTCAAGAAAACTAGATGAAATGTTTGTTTCATATTTTAAAAAATGATAAGTAGCATACAGATTTGCTATGTGAATGAATGGTTTGAATTGGGATTGGAAATTTGTTTCATTTTTGTTTTTTTGGAACCACTTTATTGAGATAAAACTGACCAATAAAAAACTGTACACACTTAATATACACACATCTTGATGAGTTTGGGGATAAGTATATACCCATCCCTATCACCACTAACAAGGACTTAAAAATTTCCTTTACCTCCCAAAGTTTCCTCCTACTCCTTTTATAATTATTATTGTATTGTTTATTTTGTTTTTTTGTTTGTTTGTTTGCTTGGGTAAGAGTTAACAAAAGACAAACCCACTTAGAAATTTTAAGTATATATTTTAAGTATAGTGTTTATAGCTGTAGACACTATGATGTATCTCTAGAACTTATTTATCTTGTATAACTGAAAATCATTACCCTTAAAACATCACCTCTTGACCAATCATGGTGGCTCACGCCTGTAATCCCAGCACTTTGGGAGGCTGAGGTGGGCGGATCATCTGAGGTCAGGAATTCAAGACCAGCCTGGCCAACATGTTGAAACCCCGTCTCTACTAAAAATGCAAAAATTAGCCAGATGTGGTGGCAGACGCCTGTAGTTCCAGCTACTCCAGAGGCTGAGGCAGGAGAATCACCTGAACCCAGGAGGCAGAGTTTGCAGTGAGGCAAGAGAGCCTGGCAAAAGAATGAGACTCCATCTCACAAACAAACAAAAAATCACCTCTCCATTTTTCCTTCTTGGCAGTCCCTGGCAACTACTATTCTACTGCCTGTTTCCATTAACTTAACTACTTTTGATTCCATGTATAAGTTAGAACATGCACTATTTTTCTGGCTCATTTCACTTAGTGTCCTCAAGGTCTATTCATGTTGCTGTAAATAGTAGGATTTCCTTCTTTTGTGATGCTTAATAATATTCTGTTGTAACTACACACCACAATTTCTGTACTTTTTATCTCTTGATAGATTCATCTATTGTTTCCATATTTTAGCTTTTATAAATAATGCTACAGTGAGGCCCAGACAAGGTGGTTCACGTCTGTAATCCTAGCACTTTGGAAGGCCAAAGTGGGCAGATCACTTGAGGCCAGGAATTTGAGACCAGCCTGGCCAACAAAATGAAACCCCATCTCCACTAAAAATACAAAAATTAGCAGGGCATGGTGGTGTACACCTCTAATCTCAGCTACTTGGGAGGCTGAGGCAGGAGAATCAATTGAACCTGGGAAGTGGAGGTTGCAGTGAGCCAATATCACACCACGGCATCCCAGTCTGGGCAACACTGTGAGATTCCTTCTCAATAATAATAATAAAGAATTAAAAAATATACAGCTACAGTAAATATAGGAATGCAGATATGTCTTAGAGATCCTAATGCCAATTGCTTTGGTTACGTATCTTAAATGGGATAACTGGATTATATGGTAGATCTACTAATTTTGTGAGGAAGCTTCATAACGGTCATGCTATGTTGCTCAGGGCTACAATTACAGGCATAAGCCACCACACTCAGCCACATTTTTTTCTCTACCTAAGTTGTTAAGAGTTTTTATCATGAAAGGATATTTAATTTTGTTCAGTGCCTTCTCTGCTTCTATTTAGATGATCATGATTTCTATCCTTAATTCTGTTAATGTGGTATATATTTATTGATTTGCATATGTTGAACTATCCTTATCCCACAAGTAAATCATACTTATGATATGATTCTTTTCATGCACTATTAAATTTGGTGTGGTAGTATTTTGTTGATTATTTTTACATCAATGGTTATTAGCAATTTTGGTGTGTAATTCTTTTCTTGTGGTGTCCTTATTTGGCTTTTCTGTAACGATAATATTGGTCTACTAAAAAAAGTTTAAACTGTCCTCTCCTCTTTAATGTTTTGGAAGAATTTGAGAAGGTTGGCGTTATGTTTCTATAAATGTTTGGAAAAATACCCCAGTTAAGCCATCTTATTCTGGGCTTTTCTTTGCTGGGGGTTTTGATTACTAACTTAATCTTCTCATTTATGATAGGTTGGTTCAGATTTTCTATTTCTTAATTGTTCAATCTTGTTAGGTTTATGTTTCTAGGATATTACCCATTTCTTCTAGGTAATCCAACTTATTGGCATATAATTATTCATGGTATTCTCTTATGATTCTTTTGATTTCTACAGTTTCAGTTGTAATGCCTCCTCTTTTATTTATAATTGTATTTATCTAATTCTTCTGTCTTTTTTTCTTAGCCTAGTTAGAGGTTTGTCAATTTTGTTGTAACTTTTAAAAAATCAAACTCTTAATTTTGTTGATTTTTAAAAATTGTTTCTCTGTCTCTATCTTATTTATATCTGCTCTAGTATTTATCAGTTTCTTCCTTATGCACACTTTGGGCTGAGTTTGCTCTTTTTCTAGTTCCTTGAGGTATAATGTTACATTGTCTATTTGAGATATTTACTTTTTTTAATGTAGGCATTTATTGCTATAAAATTCCATCAAATAACTGCATTTACTGCATCCCATAGTTTTGATATACTTTGTTTTCATTTTTGTTTGTTTTAAAATAGTTTGTGATTTCTCCTTTGATTTCTTCTTTGACACATTGATTTGTCAAAACTGTCTTGTTTAATTTCTACATAATTGTGAGTTTTTTAAGATTACTCATGTTACTGATTTCTAGTTTCATACTATTGTGTTCAGAAAAATACTGATAAAATTTCAATCTTCTTAAATTTGTTAAAAGTTCTTTTGTGGCCTAATATACAATCTATAATGGAAAATATTCCATGTACCTCTAAGAAAAAGGTATTTTTTTTATTTGAAGTTTAATGGAATGTTCTTTATGTCTTCTAGGTTCATTTGGTCTATAGTTCAAATCTGATGTTTTCTTATGAATTTTCTGTCTGAATGATCTATCCATTTTTTAAAGTGGGGGACTGAAGTTCTCCAAAATTATTGTATCACTTCAAATTTCTCCTTTCATATATATTAATTTTTGCTTTATATATTTAAATATTCCAATGTTTGATGTGTATATATTTACTATTGTTATATCCTTCTGAAGAATTGACTCCTAAGTAATTAGATAATGACCTTCCTTGTCTCTTTCAGTGTTTTTGACTTGTAGTTTATTTCATATGATATAAATATAGATACTTTGTTTTCTTTTGGTTTTCATTTGCATAGAATAACTTTTTCCATTCTTTACACTTTTGGTTTCTGTGTCTCAGATTGAAGTGAGTTTCTTGTAGGCAGCATATAGTTGGGTTTCAATATTTAATCCATTCAGTTACCTTTTCTTTTGATTAGATAGTATAATATATTTACATTTAAAGTAATTATTGATAGACAAGTAATTATTGATAGGCCTATGTATTGCCATTTTGCATTGCCATTTTGTTATTATGGTATTTTTTTCATTTTTTTTTTGTTTGTTTCTTTTGTTCTTTTCTTTCTCTCTTCTTTTATGATTGGATGATTTTTTTTGTTGTGGTATTCTTTTTTATTTCTTATATTTTGTGTATTTACTTCAAATTTTCTCTGTGATTACCATGAAGCTTATGCAAATGTTTCATATTTTTTATTTATGCAAGTGTATTTTAGTCTGATGACAACATAACTTTGATCACATGCAACAGCTCTGTAACTTTACCTCTTCCCTCATGTATTATGTTATTGACATCACAATTTAAATATTTTTATATTCCATATCCATTAACACATTGTTGTAACCACAGTTGTTTTTAACACTTTTGTCTTTCAATCTCATATTAGAGTTAAACTTAATATATAAACCATCATTATAGCATTACAACATTATTAATTTTACATATAGTTACCTTTACCAGTGATCCTTTAACCTTAATATGTTTTCATGTTGCTGATTTGAGTCTTTCATTTCAGCTTGTATAACTCACATTAGCATTTTTACATACACTGAAGCTAGTGCTAATGAACCCTCTCTTTTTCTTTTGTCTGGAAAAGCCTATATTTTTCTCCTTTATTTCTAAGGGACAACTTCACAATGTATGGCATTCTTGGTTGGTTGTTTTTCCTTTGCACTTTGAATATATTATCCTACTCTGCTAGCCTGTCAAGTTTCTGCTAAAAAAATCTGCTGATTATTTTATGTAGGTTCATTTATATATGATAAGTAAGTTTTCTCTTGTTATTTTATACATTCTCTTTGTTGTCAATCTTTGATAATTTTATTATAATGTGTCTCAGTAAAGTCCTCTTTATCTTTAACCTATTTGGATTTCCTTAAGCATCATGAGTGTTCATGAGGGGATCTTCATTTCCCTCTTCAGATTTGCAAGACTTTCTGTCTTATTTCTTTAAATAAGCTTTCTGTCCCTTTTTCTTTTTCTGTTCCTTGTGGGACTCCTTCTGTATATATTGGTTCAAGTCATTGTTTCCCACAAGTCACATAGGCTTTCTTCATCCTTTTTCATTCTTTTTCTTTTTTCCCTTCTTTTCAAATGATCTGTCTTTGAGTTTGTTGATTCTTTTATTCTGTTTGATTGATTCTGCTCTTGAGTCTCTCTATTGAACTTTATACTTAAAATATTGTATTCTTCAGTGCATAATTTCCGGGTTTAAAAATAATGATTTATATCTCTTGATTGTGCCATTTTGTTCATGCATAATTTACATATTTTTATATTCTGTATCCATTAACACATTGTCCTCTTGATATTGTTAATTGCTATCTCTGTTCTTTTGGTACTGACTGAACTTCTTTATAAAGATTGTTTTGAATTCTTTGTCAGGCAATTCATAGGTATCTGTTTCTCTGTGTAAGTCACTAGAGCTTGATTTTATTTCTCTGGTGTTATCATACTTCCTTGACTCTTCATGTTCCTGTAAGTTTTGCATTGCTGTTTTTGCACTTGAGGAAGCAGTCCCTTTCTCTAGTCTTTTCTTTCTAGCTTGGAAGAGAAAGATCTTCACCAGTCAGCCTGCCTAGAGATTTTAGTGGCCTCCCAGGCCTTCTCTATGAATGTGCCTACTCAATTTCTCTTGTTATATTTAAGTGGCAAAATCTTAGGATTATTTTCCTTCTCTTGATCCTGCAAAGCCAGGACAGGTTCTTAGATCCTCTCATTTATTTTTCTAGGGCAGCACCCCGAAACATTTAAAGTTGTTTACCTTCTCCCAAAACCAACAGGGTCAAGCTAGCTGCTAAGATCTCTACCTGCTGTTGAGATCCATGTCCTGTCTACAAAAGCTCATGTAGACCATTAATATGAACATGCAATAACATGGGGAGAAATGCCAGATATAGGTGATGGGGGGATGGAGGCAGCAAACTACCTTGCCATGTGTGTACCTGTGCAACAATCCTGCATGACCTGCACATGTACCCCAGAATCTAAAGTACAATAAAAATAAAAATAAAATAAAATAGGAACACGCGGGGTGCCATCCATGCTGAGTGGGTGAGCAGGTACATAGAGTGCTGGAGACATGTATTGGCTGGTTGAGAGAGTTCCTCAGGTGAGTCATACTGCAGGGGTTGTGGCTGGGCCGCTTGGTGAAATCCAGTAGCAGGTTAGCAGGATTTGCAGCTGGCTCTCAATAACTGCCTAATTGTTGCTATATGCTCCCTTGTCATTTCCCTGCTTTTAGCTGTCCCTAGATGATTTAGTTGTGCTGACCCCTCAGTGTCCTTGTGGGATGAAATAAAAGTAGGCCTCCTGGGAAGTGTCCCACAAGACTGGGAAGCCTAATGCTTACTTTTCTCCCACTTTTCCCCATGTGAGAAACTGCGGGCTGAGGGGGACTCTCTTGTCATTGAGCTGTGCTACCTTGGAGGAGGGGTAATGTACATAACGTGAAACTGCTCTATTATTGTCTTTAGTGTGTGTACTCATGGAATTTTTGTTTTGTCTCACTGAGATACTAGACTCTGTAACTCCCACAAATGTACTCCTGTCTATGGTGTTTGCTAAAGGTTTGTGTCTGTTGGTGGATGGGAGATGAAACTTCCTATTTTACCCTCTTGCTGACATTATTTTCTGGAAACTTATTTTTGTAACACCTAGAATATCCTTCTCTTGGTGTTATTTTAAAATTTAAAATGATTTTATTATACCTTAAATGTTGGAGCAATGTATTTTTCAGCACAAAATATGTATCCATATTTATCCTTTACCCAGCACTCAGAATGATCTTTAAAAAAATATATGTAGTTTTTTACAGAGCTATTGTATTTTAAGGTGTTTATTTGCTTCTGATTGTCTTTTGAATAAGGATATAAAATTCTTAACATGCCATATATAGCTCAGTATATTTTGAGATGATCGCCCTTGTTCACCAAGCTTCAGCTACAAAGGACTTCCTTCAATTTGCAGAATCCTTTGTCTCCTTGCAGAGACATCTGCACAAAGCCAGTCCTTTGGCTGGCCCACAAAGCTCCCTTCCTTTTTTCCCAATTCATTGTTGCCTAGCAAGTTCCTATTGATTCCCTACTTAAGTGTTTTAATGTTTCTTCCTTGGAGAATGATTTCCTTTTTCTGACAACTACATTTTGCTCTCGGTAGATTAATTTCAAACAAAACAAAACTCATGCTCCCTCAAAGGACGTAAAGCATCTGTAATGAACTATCTCATTGAATTGTTTGTTTCATAGCTGGTACTTCCTTTAGAAAGCTCCTTAAATTCCTCAAGGATAATCAATATGTCTGCGCCACTCAGTGTTGAAATGCCAGTGCCTAGCACAATTCCTGGCACACAGTTAGCACAAAATTTATATTTGTTGCAAGAATGAGTGAATAGTTGAATAAGTGCACGAACAAAGAAACAAACTACGCAGCATATGAACAAAAAAAAAATTCTGGGAAAATTGCTTTTGGGCTTAGTAGAAGCCATAGGCTTAATATAAATATTTTTGCTATCATAATATGTATGGATTTATATTTTAATGCTTTGGTTTGATTGAATTTTGAATAACTTCTAGTGTTTTTGAATAATTGAGATAAGAACAGTGTCTGCATACACTTGTCTATAAATGAGAATGTTCTTTATTCTTCTTCCTGGGGCAGGGTGACATAACAAAGGCATATTCTCTAGTTCTGGCAAGGCTGTTGCATCTATAGAAACTCCCTGATTAAAATTCTGTCTCTTTACTAAACAGAAAAAGATGACTCAGAACACTTGGGGATCTGAAAGCCTCCAACATGAATTTCAAATTTCTACTGTTAGAATGCAGTAGAACAAGTGAGATTGTAAACAGTTCCTTCTTCTAAGGACCTCCCCTATGTCTTTTTGTGAACCAGTAGATGAGGACAAGGAATAGTGAAAATGTTTACTTGCATAAACATGTACATATGTGTTTCTTGTTGTTAGAGAAAAAATAAATCTTTGAGAATATAGAAAGGTCTGTGCCTTAGGCAACCTTACCCAGACATAGCTAACCTAATTTTCTAGTAAATCTTGGCATCTGTAACATTTATGACATAATCTACAAAATTCTTTTCAGAATAGTTGGATGCCACTAAACATTGCTGATTTACATTTGGTAAATAAAATGAACACAGTGAGAAAGGTCTCTGGTTACTACTGATGATTAAAGAGTCTAAGACATTCTTGTTAAAAGGTGAAAATCAAATATCAGGAGGTGGTATTGGCATATCTTATTGCTCAAAAGGGCAAAATCTGCTTCTTTTTTCAAACTTGGCTGAGGCAGTTACCCTGATCTCATTAGAGTTAACAATATGCCAAATACTTGAATCTGTTTGTGATTTGAGTGCTTCTATTCTTCTAGATTTCAATATAAAATACAACCTGAGTCCAAAGCCCTATTTTCTACCTTAACACACTCCACTCTCTTCTAGCCCTTAGCTTGATCTCAGAGTGAAAACAACTTGCTTAAAGAGGTCATTCTTGATCACCGTATATCAAAGAAATTCCCCCTTCACCAGTATTTTCTATCTCAGTAACATCTAATTAGGTGTGTGTCACAATGTCTTTATCATTTATCTTTTTATTTCTTTTAAAAATATTTACTGCTAGTTCTTTTTTAAATTTTATTTTACTTTAGGTTCTGGGGTACATGTGCAGGTCATGCAGGGTTGTTGCATAGGTGCATACATAACCAGGTGGTTTGCTGCCTCTATTCTCCCTTTGACTATATCCGGCATTTCTCCCCATGTTATCCCTCCCCAACCCCACTGGCCCTCTCCAGCCGCCCCCAACTGCCCCCAGTGGGTGATGCTCCTCTCCCTGAGTCCACATGTTCTCATTGTTCAACACCTACCAATGAGTGAGAACATAAGTATCAGACGGGTAGAGACCATGTTCACCTTTTTATCTTCATTTTTATTTCTGCAATTCCTAGAAGAGTACTACGCATAGAGTAAATGCTCAAGAAATATTCAGCAAATGAATTTTCTGATTGTTTATTTATTCAATAATTTTAGTATCTGTTATCTGACTAACTGCATAAACATATATTATTATTCATATTAAGCAGACAGATGACAGACAACTTTGGCTTAAAGAAAACGCTTGACTTGCCCACATTTGTTCAGCTAGTGAAGAGCAGAGGTAGAATTTGAACTTGGGACTTCTTTTTTCCACATCACTATTCTAAAAGAATTTTTCTTACTGTTCCCAGTATCCTGGGGAAAAGTGAAAGAATAGGAAACTAATATTTCTGAAGCCTCTGCTAGTACTTGCCCACATTATCTCATTTGCTATTTTTAACAATTCTGTGAGGAAGGTATTGCTTATTGTTACTGTCTTTTTCTACAGACATGTCCTTTCATCTTTGCTTGGCAACATATTAGATTGTGGAGTTTTAAAGCATTCATATATATTCTGTTTCTCATTTGATAAGCTTTGGGTTTGACACTAATTTTTCCTGTTTTTTGAACATTAAATCAGTGATTATAATACATAGTTAGACTTAAAATATTTTTGTGTGAGCAAAAGGGGCTATTAGATGATAAATCTCCAAGGTTAAATGGCGAGTTTAGCACTTGAACCTCAGCTTCCAAAGCCCATCTATTTTTTTTAGCCATACCACAGAACAATGTACTTTCTCCTTCTCATTAAAATAGATCTCAAAATAATCCACTAAGTTCAGTGCATAGTTTGTTCTTGTAATTTTACTGTAGAATCTCATGTAGCCAAGCATTTTTTTGCAATACTTCTTAACCGAACAGAACCTCTGTATACCATCTAGGAACAGATAAATCCACATGAACAAATTTTGCCTTAGTTAGGTAAATACTTAAAATATATATTTTCCCTGAGAGGACGTAAAGTACTATTTGGCTGATTAAAATGTTCAAATGAGTGTTCATATTCCACTATTCTTTTAGTATTTATTTATTGAATATTTATACATTTTAAGATAGTGTACTAAGTTTTGGAGATAGAATAATAAATAATATAACACAGACCCACCCTTTAAATGCAGTTGATATTTTAATTAAAGACATATAATTAAAGTAAATTCATATGCACTGCAAAGAGATATAGAGGTTGCTAAAATTTATATGGCAAGGAAAAGTGACGCTTCTGGGGAATCAGGACAACTGTATAAGCTATTCATTGCATACATCTGGGGGTGGGGGAGAAAATGGAAACTGGAAGAAGAGAAGGGAGTTGTCAAGGTGACATGATAATTCTGGCTTGCAAAACTGAATATAGATGGTGGTGCCATTTACTTAACTGGGTAACACTGGAAGAATGCCAGGTTAGTGTAATAAAATAACAAAAGGAGACATGTACATGTTGAGTTTGGGATGTAGATATCTCCAGAAGTCCTGGAGACGTATGATCTAGAGCTTAGAGGAGAGGCCTGGGATATGTAAATGTAGAGGTATTCAATATTAGGTCATGAATGATGAAGAACTTGCGTAAGGATAGAACACTAAGCAACTAAATTAGAAGTCTTAAGACTAATCCTTAAGAAACTCTAGTGTCTAAAATCCAGATGGGGCCAGAGGATCCAGGAAAAGAGATTGAACAAAAGAGAGAGGTTGGAAGGTAAACATGAAAGGATGATTATGAAGCCAGAGGAATAAGCTTTCAATAAGGTGGGAAATTTCTACTCTGCTAAAGTACTGAGAGGTCAAGGAGATGAAAAATAAAATATGATGAAGAGTTTCTTAGTGATCTTACTAAGGAGACAAAAGCCTTATTGACAGGAGACAAAAGCCAAGTTGCAATAGGTTGATGAGTGAGTGGCAAGTAAAAGAAACATTAAGAGGCAGAGACTCCAGAGTTCCAGAGTTCAAATGGAGGAGCTGGCTCTAGATGGGAGAAAAAAGTTTTCTTTTTTAATTGAAGGAAAAGTTGAGGAGAAATTTGATACATTTTCAGCATTTTGTAAATACGGCAGCAAAAAGTAAGGGATATTTCTGTTTGATGGCATCCATTTTCTCTGTACAAGAATATGTGCTATTCTGAGAGTGATGGGGCATTATCAGTTAGCTGTTGCTGAGTAACAAACAACCTCAAATCTTAGAGGCTCAAAATGACAGCCACTTATTGTTTCTCATGAGTTAATGGATGGCAATGGTGCAGTTCAGTGTATCTGGACTAGGTTCCATTGATTTGGGCTTGCTGCCTGTAGTCAACTTCCAGGTAAACTATGAGCTGGTTGACCTAGAAGACCTCAGCTGAGACCATTCACTTACCCTCCAAGTTTCCTATAGTCCTGCAGCAAGTTGGACAAGGCTTGCTCTAATACTAGTAGCAGTATTCCAGGAAAGAAAACAGTTGTGGACTGAATGTTTGTGTCACCCCTAAACACATATATTAAAGCCCCCTAACCGTCAATGTGACTGTATTTAGAGATAGGACTTTTAAGGCAGTAACTACGATTAAATGAGATATTAAGAGTGGGGCTCTGAACTGACAGAATTAATATCTTTAGAAGAAGAGATACTGGACAGTTATCTGTTTCTCTCATTCTCTCTGTTACGTGAGGACACAATGAGAAGGGGGCTATCAGCAAACCTGGAAGAGGTCCTCCATCAGAACCTGACCATGCTCTGCTCTGATCTTAAACGTTTAGCCTCCAGAACTGTGAGAAAATAAATTTCTGGCATTTAAGCCACTAAGCCTATGTTATTTTGTTATGGAGCCAGAACAGATGAATATAGAAACAAACAAAACATGTATGTCCTTTTTTAAGCTTCTGCTTGCATCAAGTATGCTACTACTTCATTGGCAAAAGCAAGTAGCACATCCACACTCAGATTCCAAGTTGGAAAGAACCCCAATGTTATAGGGAGGGCATTCACTAAAGCTAGTTATGCAACAAATACAACAGGGAGAGCAAAGCGGGTATGATTATTTGGGAGGAATGAACAATATTTGTTCACTGTGAATTGTGTAAAACTGATTGACAAGATAAACATATTAGTAGTTTTAGTCTGTGATGAAGGTTGGTTTCAGTTAGTAATTATGAAGTTGTAGTCATACTAATCAACATTGTCTTGTGACGTTTTTCCCCAAGAATGTTAAGATACCAGATGTATTAGTCAGCTTGGGCTACCATAACAAAATAGCACAGATTAGGTACCTCAAAAAAAACAAAACTGATTTTCTTAGAGTTCTGATGGATGGAAGTCTGAGAGTAGGGCTTTCTTCCTGGCTTGCAGAGAGTTGTCTCTCACTACTCTCACTATGTACTTACGTAGCCTTTCCTTGGTACATATAAACCATGGTCTTCCATATAAAGAGAAATTTCTCTCTCTTCATCTCCTTATAAAGCCACAAATCCTGTAGAATTAGGACCCCATCCTTATGAAATCATTTAACCTTAATTACTTCCTAAAGGTCCTATCTTTATATACAGTCACATAAGATGTTAGTTTTCAAAATATGAATTTTGTAGAGATCATTTGGTATATAGCACTGGGGTACATAAGAAAGAAGATGGCATTTTTTATAAAGGTTTTGCCAGATGATAACGAAAATACAGAGGATCAATGGAATCAGTGTTATTGGTTAAAGATAATTTAAAGTCCAAACTGAAAATAGAGGGTAGAGGGAGAGAAAGAAAGTGATGGAGAAGGAGATGGAGAGGAAGAAAACAGAGTTGCCACTAGTTTGGAAATGTAATCACACCTAATAGCAGTGGTGGAGCAATCAAGCTGAAAATATGTCAGTTAGGCAATTAGAATTAATTATCTGGGATATAGAGTAGTTTTAGGGTTGACATGATTTGGAGTGTATTCATGGACATGGATCATGGAGGTTAAGAGAATCTCATTGCAGAGGAGGATGAAATAGAACTGAGAGGGCAAGTGTGTTGTAAAGGTTGCCCGTGTGTGTTGATGTCATCGAATCCAATGGCAGGGACTTGGTGGGACAAAGCCCATACAAAAACAGTAGTGTTTTTAATAAATGAAAAGATTGACTCAGAAAGATGTGAATGACACCAACTAGGGACATTCCCCTCCCTTTAATGTTCCCAAATAATTATCAGTGAAATGCATCCATTGGGCTTTAAAATTTTATTTACAGGAATAATCACCTTACAATTTGCAACATGAAGCTCTTCCAGTAAGAGGAGTAAATGTTTTGTCTTCTGAAGCACTCAAAGAAATGAGATAGGTCAGTTTTTCTACATTTAGATAATCAGCCAAAGGAAAGGCCAAGATTGAGGTTATGTGACTTGCTATTGTACTTGTTTTTCTAGCTTTTTAGCTGACAGACGGCTCTTCAATTTTTCCTCCCCTTGAAACTGCTGCTTTGGTAAGTCAATCTTCCATTCTCACATGGAGGGGCTCAGAGGCCTGAGTTATTTTTCTGTGTGTTTATGTAGCACCTCTCATTGTAGTCTTTTTGAAGCAGGTTAATAATATTCAAGAAAGATGCCATCAGTCTTCTTCCCAGATGAAAAATGCTAAATACAGGAACAGCCAAGTTTAACGGTAAAACATTAAACAGACATTATCCTACACCCACTCTACTTTTCTTTACATGTTTTTCACTTGGAAATAATACAAACTACTTTTAAGGTGCATGGTTTCTGATAGACCTTTCAAAATATTATACCTCTTTTTATTTTATTCCCAATAGTTGCACATAGAAGACATATGGATCTGGGGTTCTAAGTACAACATGCAAGTTTCCATCTTAATTTGGTAAGGCTTTCTGATTTCCCTTAGGAGAAATTGGCTTACTCCCTCCCAATCAATATAATAATAATTAATAGTACCTCTATAAGAACAATGAACACATTCAATATGCTTCTCTTCTTAATTTTTTTTTTTTTTTTTGAGATGGACTCTCACTCTGTCACCCAGACTGGAATGCAATGCTGTGATCTTAGCTCACTGCTACCTCCACCTCTGGGGCTCAAACAATTCTACTACCTCAGCCTCCTGAGTAGCTGGTACTAAATGCATGCACCACCACATCTGATAGTTTTTGTATTCTTAGTAGAGACGGTTTCACCATGTTGGCCAGGCTGGTCTTGAACTCATGACAGGTGATCTGCCTGTTTCAGCCTCACATAGTGCTGAAATTCCAGGCAGGAGCCACCACTCCCAGCCATTTTCTTAATTTTGAAATGACCCACATTTAGCACAAGGCTTGACAATTAATAACAACTAGCATGTATGTTATGTGCCTACAACTAGCTAAATACTTTACTATTGTTCATTTATTTAACTTCCCTAAAAAACATATGACAGTAGAAACTGTTCAGCTAAATAAAGTTTCGGGAAAGAATTTCTGCCAGAGGGATTGTAAAGAAAACCTGGAGTCAAAAGAGTTTGTCACCCTTGAAGATATTAAGGATTCCCTTATGTTTTGGACTGCAGACAGTTAAAGATAAAATAGAAAAAATGGAAAAAAACCTCACTCCTGGCAGCCAGGAGTCAGATTCTAGAAGATCTTATGTGACTTTAGGATATGGAATTTTATATTAAGCAGAATGGAAAGTCATTCAGAGTTTCAGTAAATAATTACCACATAAGTGTTGAGTGAATTTAACTAAAGACAATATTTATAATATTATTTAAGTGTATCATAAGAGATTTCAGCATCTGTAGGCTAACGTTGGTTTTTATACACATGTCCCTGCCCAGCTGTCTTAACATAAAACATATATTATTCTGTGGTCCTTATATACCAAATATAAAATGATATAGACTGAGGAAATGTATAAAGGAAAGGATCTAAGGCTACCTTGAAGACAGGTCTCTCTCCAGCTTTTCTCTGATTTCCTGCTGAGATCTGGCAGAAAAACTCAACCCATAGGAAAGTGAGAGTGGAAGGAAGCTCTGATGTTTAAGAACTCTGAAGGTTCTTACAGATCAACCTTCTGGGGAAGAGTAGGATGGAAAATAATGGGTCAGGATAGAACAACAGTGAGAGCTTGAGGTGAATGTTAAATTTGTGTTCTAGGTGCCTAACTTCACCCTTGTCCTAGGTCTGGGATCAAAAGTGAATCTGATTTTTATTTACTTGTAGCCAGAAATATCTTCACTAATAGAAGACATTTAGAACACCTGGATTTGAATAGTTTACAGTTGTTATGTCTTCCGCTAACTTGCTTCATCTTCTGTAAACCATACTACCCTCATCTATAAAATGTGTTTGCCTTGAAGGTTCACAATGTTAGATAAAATGATTAGGGCACTAGCATTGTAATGCCCAGAAAATATAGTGGGTCCTCTGTGTTCATGGAGGATTTGTTCCAGGGACCTTGCAGATACCAAAATTTATAGATGCCCAAGTTCCTTATATAAAGTGGCATACTATTTTCATATAACCTATACACACCCACTCATATATTTTAAATCATCTTTAATTGCTTATAACACCAAATACAATGTAAATTCTATGGAAAGAGTTGTTACATTATATTATTTTTATTTGTACTATTTTTCATTAGTGTATTGTTACTCTTTGTTGTTTTTTCTTAAATATTTTGGATTGGCAGTTGGGTGGATGCAGAATGCTCCAATGTGGAAACTGCAGGTGCAAAGGACAAGTTATAGTAGAGCATAATTATTATGCTGATGATGAATTGGAATTAGATTAAATTTCTACTCAGGCTTGCTTGTCTTTGTCTTCCTTGAAGCTTGATGTCTTTCCTAGGAGTGCAGGTCATTGGATTTTAAGCCACAAACCAAGTAAACAGAGATACCTTGAGATTGGAGAGCATGGCTAGTTTAGTTAAAGTCACATTGAGGTGGTATTCTAGTTACCCTGGATGATTCAAAGAATATGAACCTATTCTCTGCCCACAAGGAGCTTACTGATGAATTTTTAAAATTAGGAAAATTATGTATTAATGGAAAGTAAAACTATGTTTCAGAATTTATTTAAATTTTCCTTTGAAGATTTTTTCGCAGTGCCTAAAGGAGCAGGGTTAAAGCATAAAATGTCTCATGTCAACCTATACCAAAATTAAAGTCAAGATTTGTAACATTTTTTAATGAATAAAATAATTTGAGGCTCTATTAATGCATAATATAAAATGAAGTCTATAAAACACTTTTTGAAGAGAAATTAAATTCTATACAATAAGACATAAAAATTCTATAATCTGTCATAGTTTTTTGGCATCAGAGAGAAATACATGACACCCAAGTTAGCTAAGAGTGCACAGTTGGTGGAGAATAGATTCTATTACCATGGCAACCTGATTTGAGATTCACAAGGTATGTTTTAAACTAGCCTCCTGACTTGGGAATGAATACAAGCAAATAATTAGATAACTAAATTGCTGAAACAGCACGTGAGCAGTACAAATATATTTAAGGAAAAAATTTCTCCCTAATCTAAATTATCATCTGTCTATGATAAATCAGAATAATACCAGCTTGCATTCAGCAGTGATTTCTATTTCAAGCTGTTCTATGTAAAGACTTGGGTCCTTTCCTTTCATCTAGATCTATAATATATATAATGTAAATACATATATAATCTATAATGTATATGTGTATATATATATGTGTGTGTGTGTGTGTATATATATATATATATATATATATATATATATATATATAAACTTGAAATTGTTAATTGTATACAAGGTGACCAAATAGAGTTTCCTTATCTATAAACTGAAGGGATTGGAATAGATGATGTTTCAGCTTCCTAATTAGTGAGGGTAATGAGATGGAGGCTGTTTGTTTGTGATCCCAGCAGTGGTTTGGTGGAGACTTTTAAATTCTTCCTCAGTAGTCTTAAAATGCTTTTTTCGCTCAGTTTGGTATGTGGTTATGTGGTTAGGCATGGAACAATTTAGAGACAAATGTGAGATACCTGTTCAAATTATTTGAAGCTAAAAAAAATTGTTGAAAACATGCAAATATTAGCATATGAACTTCAAGGCAAGAAAATCCTGCCATATGTTAAAAATGGCTGGAATTATAATTGAAAAGTTATTGGCAATGTGGCAGCTTCTCTCTCATCATCATCACTTCTCTCTTTTCTTTCTACATTTGCTGTATTATTTTTTTTCTGGTGCCAACTTTCTTTGCTCTATATGTGTATGGACCCCACATGGCTGCCTCATGCTCAGATCTACATTCTACTTTAGTTTGGGTACTTAGTAGATATTGTCTAGAACCATGATTTCCAAAATATTTCCTCGTGAGATCCAGAGCTATGAATTCTTGTGACAGGTAAAAAGAGTTCAGTACAGATGCAACAATCCTTAAGGCATCCTTAAACCATCCAAAAACAAACAAACAAACAATACATATGTGTGTGTGTGTGGTATGTAAGCATGTACACACATACATTTCCTCCTGTATTCACTAAAATAATATTTAAATTATTTAACTCCTTACACACTTTAGAGTTGTCACTCGAAACTTCCCATCACAAGTTTAATAGTTTCAAAATACATTTTCTGGTTAATTGTTTATACTGTATTGGCTTTTAATACGTGCCCTCCCCAACATGTTTGGCTATCATTCAATCCAATGAGGGACCAAACAGATTAAAAGACAAGGAAAGAGTAATTTACTCATTTTTCTTCCTGCCTACCTGGGACTGGGACTTCTCACTGCATCTTCTTCTGCCCTCAGACTGAATTCTGCTACTGGCTTTCTTGACTCATCAGATTGCAAATGGCAGTTTGTGGGACTTCTTAGCCTCCATAATTGCATGAGCCAATTCATACCGATGATATATAAGTAGACCAATATCTATCTATATATCTATAAATATAATACAATATACATATGTTTCACTGGCTCTGTTTCTCTGGAGAACTCTGACTAGTACTAATCATAGACAAATGGATGGGTAAGTAGGTAGATAATGAAAAGACACATAGATAGCTAAAGGCAGGAGCCTTGCCATGAATCTGTGGGGGAGTAAAACTTCCATATTTCTCACTAACATGCTGACTTTTTTATTCGTTCTCTTGGGTATCTTTCTTAGCAACTATGAACTTTGATATTTCCCTTTGGTGCTTGAATGATTCAGACTTAAGGGCAGTGAACACTGACAAGATTCATTGCAGGCAGGAGAAATGCCATTTTTCATTTACAGCATGGGGAAAAAAAGCAATTTTGAAAGGGAGGGGTTAGTTATGGAAAATTAGAAGACAACACAGTTTTTTCAGCAATATCATCTTTAGAACAGACTACAGGCAGAAGCTGAGTATCTGGAGGTAAATTTCCCTAAAAACATGCGTGCCTGTCTAAACCCCAGAAAGCCTGTGTGTGTATAACCTCACGATGCAACTTGTTCAGTTTGAAGACTGATTTTTGGACTCTGCCAGTGCTTCAAATAATATGGACTATATGGATGAAATGTTCTGGAAACACGTGAGATACTTATTTGGAAAAAAAAATATTTTAGATCCAGCCCCAATTATGATGGTGAACTCTGGAGATGTGGCCACAGAATTAGGCTTAAAGCTCTGCAGGTGATTCTGATACATATGGCCTTCTAGATGATTATTTTGGAAACACTACTGTAGTCCTAACAACAAAAGAGCAATAAAAGGGAACTTTAATAATTTCCCTACCTCTCAGCATACATAAAAGGAGATCAAGTTCATAACTCTTAGCAATATTTCTCAAATCTCCCATTCTTTTTCCCTAACTCCTTCATGGCCAATATTCCCACTGCCATTACCCTCCAAAAAGCAAACCGAACCAACATCCCCCACTCCACCCTCCACTACTGAAAGTCTTTCTCCTTCTCTCACCTCTTCTTACAATTTTTATCTCCCAATTCTGTGTTAGTTCATCAAAAATGTACAAGAATAATGAGAGCAAATACAGATTTTTTGCTAAGGGCAGAAAACAGGCAGATACTTTGATGCAGATAATGTGGAATTTGATGCCTTTCTCCTGCCTCCTGTAAACTCATTGATTGGAGAGAAGCCTTATGAAAGAGGTGTTCCAGGAAGTCTGCATGATATGTACCAAAAAATAATAAATATGCTGAGTCTTAGGCTAACTATACCTTACTTATTGCCTTCCACATACACACATGGCTCCATAAACTTGTAAGAGAGGGTTTTGGGGCTACACAAGCCCCATGGCTTGGGTTTCTCTCACTTTGATCAGAACAATTTGCAGACGGAAATGATTTTTTAAAACTCAGTTTAAAAAAACTGAGTTCATCTATATCTGAATTGGCAGAGATACCTTCTGAAGAATAAAATAGATATGAAAAGTTACGGTAGGCTGGGTTCTCTGGAACTGTGTGCAGAAATGTGTGGGCTGCAAGAGCTTTATTAGGGTCAAAACTGGTGAAAGAGATGGGAGAAGGAAGGACTGGATACAGGGAGAAATTTAATTGCCATGCAGGACTGACAAAACCTCGGCCAACCCTGCTGGGATCTCTGGGTTTATATGGTTGGACAGAGTTGCCTCATTTTGACTGAAATTGTCAGGTCCTTATATCTTCATGTCTCTCAGTCAGAAAAGTGGGCTTCCCTGGGAAAAAAAATGACCTGGGAAGAGATTGGTCTCCACAGCTAAGTCAGATCCTCTGAATGGGCTCACTGCCAAAGATTGTGTGCTGACCACACTCCCCTCAACTTGGGAACCTCTACGAAAAGGAATCTAGGTCATACCTTTCTAAGTCTACCTTGGAAATGAGCGGAGGGAGAAAGAAAACAGTGGTTTTGAACATGAAAAGACAGAAGGGGCTTTGGAAACGGGCATGAGAAGTGGGAAAAACAGCTATCACACTAAAATGCCTTCAACTTTGGAGAGATAGATGGTGAAACAAAATTCTAGGGTATTCTGTGCTTTATTCAATTAAGTTTCCTATCAGTATTTTTTAAAAGAGAATCATTATACATGGAATAATTGTGTCTCCCCAAATTCATATGTTAATACACTAAACCAAACTCCACCAAATGTGATAGTATTAGAAGTAGGACCTTTGTGAGATAACTAGAATTAGATGGGGTCGTAAGGTCGGAGCCATCGTGAATACAATTAGTGCCCCTGTAAGAGTCATGAAAGAGCTTGCTTCTCCCTTCTACTCCCTGCCATGTAAGGATAGGATGAGAAATCGGCAGTCTACAACCCATAAGAAGGCTTCCACCTGACCATACTGGCACACTGATGGTGGACTTTCAGCCTCAAGGACAGATATTTAAGAAATAAATAGCTGTTGTTTATAAGCCACCCACTGTCTTGTAGTTTTATAGTAGGAGCCTGAGCTAACTAAGACAGGTGTTAAGTAAACATTTCAATCCCTTTTCAGTTCTTGCTCCGTCTGCCATACTAGGAATAGGCTGAATTCAGGTTTTCTGTGAGTAACGAAGGGATTAACACTCCCTTGTTTAAAACCTTCTGTGACTTTCCATGATCTTCAAGATAAAAACTTCCCAAAATGACAAATAAGATTTTGCCTTTGGTTGAGGTCAGTCTCTTCTCTTCCCCCTTGCTCTTACAGGAGGGTACATTCAAGCCATATCACAAATACCTAGTTGGTTTGTACACATCTGTCCAACTTTTCACACATACTTTTTCCTCTCTTTAAATCACTTCTCTTCACTTAGCTTCCTCTTCCCTCAAATTTCAACTCAAATACCACTCGCTCAGAAAGTCTTCCATAATGCCAACACCGCAATTGTACTCTCCCTCACAACTATATTTTTTCTTTCGAACTATTCATAATACTCTAAATTATTAATTTATCTTAATTTCTATATTCCCTAAGAGGCTGAAAATTTGATGAAAACAGGGAAGCATCGGTTTTGTTCATCACTGCATCTCAGTGCTTCATGTGGGAAAGGAATGTTTTAATGGTAGAGTTGTCAGTGATAAACAACTGATCATGGGAGAGAATTCTAAAATGGCCAGCTACAACACTGAAAAGACAATTAAGTTATTGGTAGTATCTTTAGGGTTGGAATAAGAGTAATTATTATTACAACAATGATAATAATAGTAAGCACATCAATTATACAGCACGCCATGTATAGATCTAGGTGTTCTGGATACATTATTTTGTTTCTTAAGTAATATGATGAGATGGGAATCATTATCTGCATTTTTCCATTGCAGGAACTAAAGAACAGAAAGGATAAATAAATTCTCTAGTGTTACACACTTTGCAAGTATTAGAGCCGAGGATATGAACTCAGGCAGTATGGTTCCCAAAGCCAGACTCTCAATATTCAATTCTGTTGCTTGAATGTTTGAGTCTGACATTGATAATAACAATAGAAGTGGGTCTTTATTAAGATTTTTTAATTTAAAAAGTAGATAGTATGTAGTTCTATGATTATCTTGGTGAAAAGTAAACTCCCTCCTCCATCTCCTTTTCTGTCAGATGAATGGGCACCTACTGGATACTCTGATCGTTGTTAGCTGTGTCTGCCTAAAGTCTGTTAGCTATTTAGCTGAGGGAATCTACAGAAAGTATGAATGATTCAACAATGTCTTTTGAGGTTACGTAATAAAATAATAAAACAATTAAAGTCATGAACTATAGAAAAAATGGACTTGGGTGAAACTACCACCTACTTTGGAGCAAAAAACTTTTGAGCCTATTTCTACATTTGTAAAAGGAGACATTCATCATATCTTACTTAAAAGGATACCATAAAGGACAAACAAGCATAGTATTTTCTGTAGAATAAATAAATGACAGAGAGAAACAGGCCCATTTTATTTTTTCACCCTCATCCCAAATTTTTCCATGCTACCTATTGTACCAACTTATAACTTCTTTATAAACCAATCATAGCTAGTTTAGTTTATGTACATTTAGTCAGATAATAAAATTTGAACAAACTTTATCCAATGGATTATCACTGTGACTTATGTCCAAGGTGATAATAACTATGCATTGCATTTTATAATACTTTTATGCCCAAGGCAAATGTAATTAAGGTTGTCATAACCCTGCTTGTACATTCACACTTGATTGGTTGTTAATGTGTGTAACCTTGAATTACACCAGTTCCTAACTGGTTTTTAAAATATTTTAGTATTTTTGTACCATGAGGCTTTTATTGTTTTCTCAGCTCTAATCTGGTCTATGTGCAACCATTTTTCCCATCAGCACCCATAGCATGCACTGCTAATCATCAAAGTTTTCTTTCCAACTGAGCCTTGACAGATTCTCCAAATCCTTCTTAAATAGCCAAACAACTGATTAGAGTTGGCCTGGGAAACATTTGTCATTCCAGGAAAGAGAAATCAGAAAAGTGACATTGGTAAGAGCTAAAGAAAAAGGGAGAGTTAGTAAAGTTTCATGAAAGAGAACTTGAATTATAAAGGCAATGCAGATAAGAAAAATGACTCATCTTAATAATCTGATTCTGTCTGTAACCCCATATTACATTTTTCCTTTAAATTATACCATCCTCTTTTCTGTTTCTGTATTTATATCTCCAATGAGGGAGTAAAATAGGTTTTATATTAACTTAGTATTAAATTATTATTCATGTGTTTTTACTTTAGCCAAGTCAATTTCATTTTTTTTATCTCCGCTACATGTAAGGAAGCTCATTACAAAAGATGTGGGGAAAAGAACATGGCTGACTTGCTCCCACTAAATTCTAAGGCTCTTTTAAGCAGCCAGTTCACACTTGTAAGATTATTTGAAAGTGGGAAATAATGGATAGAAGGAAGGAGGAAGTAGATAAAATAAGGAACATTGGAAGGGATACTTGAGATTTTAATTATGTGCTTCATAGTATTTTAAGGGTCTCACGTCTTTCTGAAAAGTTGATGAAGGCTATTAGCCTTCACTCCAGTCACTGCCATCAGTAATTTTTAAGTTTTATATACAGTCTCACTGACCACTAGGGGCACCCATGGATAACAACATAATCACTTCTGCATTAGCTAGATGTGGCTATCTAGAAGACAGAATTAGATTACTCACCAACATTAAACAAGGGAATGATTTTTCCCTTGACCATAGTACCTTACACAACATGTCAGATTCTAAGTAAGCCAGAGGCTTCCTCAAATTTCCATTAATCATTTTAGAGCACTGTTTCCCGCATTTCGGCTATTTGCCTACCACTTTCATGGTTTTATTTATATCTGTATAAAATAAAAACATTTAATTCCTCTAGTATTTTTAAAACTCACTTTCTAACAAATAACTTGTATACATTTTCTATTTCTATGGTAAATGTAAAATTAATATAAAGAATGTGGACAGACTTCACTGATAAGTTGGCTCACTAAAAAATTTACCATATACCATTTATATATATATTTTTGATTTCCTCTATAAGAAAGTTAGGAGAAGGCCTCATAAGCGTATTAAAAAATGGCTAAGCTTAGATCATTTGTTTTGAATCTTTCTGATAGGAGTGATGGGTCTGTATGTTTGTTTTTTTTTTTTTTTTTTTTTTTTTTAACTTGTTTGATCGATGATTGATTAGAAACAACCTTTCCCCCTTTAGAATACATTCCGGTGAAAATGTCAGTTAAAGTGCTCTGCTATGCCTTGGAAAAATAATTGACATGTCACTGATAGCTGGCCAATCAAATGCTGTCTCTCTGAAATGTGAAAAGGTGCATGTTAGTGAAAAAAAAATAAAAAAAATGCTTGGACCTAATTCATTCATTGCACACTCCCTAAAAGATGTCTATTACCTCTTGTACCTCCACCCAATGCTTTTCTGGCCCTAGCTAAACCTGGATGTGCCTTCCATTCTAGGAGCTCTAAGATACCCCGTCAATAAAGTATTTATCTGCTTCATTTGGCTAGTCCATTTCTAATAGTTCAAATAAGAATTTTAAAAGATGCCATTCTTGTTTCTAAATTTCCCTCCAGAAGGATCAAACTAATTTACATTTCCATCAATTGTATATGAATGTGTTAAGGTAGTATTTTAAAGGAAATAGAGAAAAATACCCAAATGATAAATAGGAACTGGCAATGTTTTCACTGGAATTTGCTTGATCAGAAACATTTTCTCTTCTTTCATTAAAGCAAACTGATTCTTGGCATGCAGTTAATATCAAAGTAAATAATGACACCTCTACCTCAAAGTTTGAAAATTAATTTTTCATGGGGTTATAATTCCCTTGGCAAACACAAATATCTTGATTATGTTCTGTGAAAATTTTCTTTATAGCAGTATGCTCAGATCTCCACTGGAGTCGCTTTGAAACTTGTCCAATCTTGCCAGCAAGTAATCATCTAGTAGATGTTTCTGTGAATAAACATCCAATTTACTGCAACGATTTGCAGATTAATTGTGCCTGTCTCTCAGTATCTGTCTTTATTCAAATGCATATAGTAGCAATGAATGTATGAGTGTAAAAATAACTATGTATATATTATTTTAAATGGTAATTAGAAAGCAAATCACCTGTAAAGCTGATGGAAAGATTGTTAGGTTCTATTGAGCTTGAAAATTCTCATTTATGTTTAGTGTTAAATTTAAATGTAAAAAAACAAAAGGGTTAGTTAAAAAAAAATACAAGCATTGAGCTATGAAGATGATGTGGTTACTGACACTGAAACTGGTGACAAATTTTAAGAGTAGATTACAGTATTTCCTTCTTTGGGAATGAAGACAGAGAAAGAAACCTGTAATTAAGCATTTGTGGTGAGGGTGGAGGAGTCTCTAGCAGCAATGAACCTCAAAAAATAAACAAGTTGACTGATTCAGCTCAAAGCAGAACAGATGCTGTTCAATAAAGGGAATGTTTTTAAAATTATGAGAAGTAGATGAGTTCCCATGATTGTTGGTAGAAATTAGTACATCAGTTTGAAATGTTGGCAATATTCAGACAGAGGGGTGTAATTCCATTTCAGCGGACAAATTTGAGTTTCAGAATCAATTATCCTCTGAAATCATTCCATTAGAAATATCACACTGGAGATAGCCAGAATGGAATAGGAAATTTATGGTGAATGATTGTGTGCAAATTTCTAAAGGGAAAAGACACTCAAAAAACATTTCTTCCCCTTTCATATCACTCTCCGTATGTGAATCAACTCCAACAAAAACCAGAAAATATTTATTGAACATTCATTAGGTCCAAGACACTGTACAAGAAACTGGAGATATGGTTGTAAACAAGTCGGTCAAACTGGCTTTCCCCTCTAGGAGAGAGAGAGAGATGTAATGTATTTGTGTGTGTGTACATGTATGTGTGTATAATATCATTTCAGGAAGTTATATGAGCCACAAAGCCTGTTAGAGCATGATAGAAGGTAGATGAGACCAATTTAAAAAGCATGGGCAGGAATAAGCTTTCTAAAGTTAACATTTGAATACGCTCCTGAATTAATCCAGGAAATTGGCAAAGATTTCCTTGCCAAGGAAACAACAAATAGAAATGCTCAGGTATGGGAATAAGCTTGACGTGTTTGAAGATAAACATGGAGGTCTTTATTTCTAAAGTTAAGTGGGAGAAGGGGAGAATAGTACATGATGTTGAAAGGGAATTATGTATGAGCAGAACATGTAGGGTCTTGTAGATTATGATACTTAGTTTGAACGATATTTATTTAATGAATGGAGTTTGATGGTGAACCATTGTTTTCTACCTTTTTCCCACTAGATAGAAGAGTCTGCAAGAGTTTGGTGATATTCGTCTTATTCACTGCTTAGATTCCTAGTATCTAGCATTGTGTGTATATATAGCATTAAGCATACACTGAGCATCTGTAGACTATAACTGGATATAAATCTGGTTCCAAAATATTAGTGAAACTTCCTGTTTTAGCTACACTTGGCAAAGTGAAGAGAAAATACTACGGTAATTCGAACTTAGAATCAAATACATCTATTTTTAGCTAAATAGGTGATTGGGACAGTACTCTCCTTCCCCACTTGGGCATATGCCTTTCTTTTTTTTTTCTATTTTCATAAGACAAATCAAGCAAGATGTAAATGCTGTTACTTCAGGCAGTGCCTTTGTAGACTAAACTTTGTCCTTCAAACTCAGTGCTCATGTTAATTAGAATAGACCAGCCGGGAATATTACTTAAGATACTCTGCAAGTTTACATCACCAACATGCATCAAATTGAATATTTGTCATATTTCTCTTTGTGATAACTGAACCATTTCAGCTTTTAAGATTTTTATTTAAGATAGCATATTAAATAGAGAGTAAAAAGGTTTTGGTTCTCCTGGCAGATTTTAGGCAAATATGAATCTAGATTTTCCCAGGCAATATAGACGATTTTTATTAATAAAAACGAAATTATTGTCAAATATTGAATACTATTTACATTGCTGTGTGCTAAAGGTTGGAGAAACTTTTATTATGATTCCGAAATATTACTTCTGCCTGGAAATTTCCTGACTCTTTCCCTAATTTTCATCCTAATAAAGTCATATATATTCTTTAAAACCCAGACCCAGATTAAATATCTATTGATGTGACCACACTGGGCAAAATTAATTATGAATTTTTTTATGTCCTCACTACCCTTAATTCATAAACGTGTCATATTTTTCTGAATTCATCAGTTCACAAGTCAATCACCTCCACTTTGTTGAGAGCTTCCCTAGAAAATGGATTCAAATTCATTTTCTCCATCTCCTCAAAGTTTAGCAAAGTCTGACGTGTGATGAACTCTTGTAAAAAGCTAAGTGAATCAATACACATGGATATAATATTATTTATTTGTCTACATTGGGGCTCAGAATTTTCCACTACTCTGAAAGCAGCATGCTACCGGTCTGATGTTCGAAGATAATTTACAATTTCTCTCTGGAGATAAAATGAACACAGTTTAAAGAGAACAAACAAGTTAGCGTTTATTACAGAAATAGTTTTTATGTTGATCACTTTGACTGATCAAGTTCTGGAAGCCAAAGATAAAGGGTTTTTCATAAAAGATTATATGAGGTGCAGCGGCTTGTACCTGTAATCCCAGCTACTTAAGAGCCTGGTGCAGGAGGATTGCTTGAGGCGAGAAGCTCAAGACGAGCTTGGGTAACATAGCAAGAAAAATAAATAAATAAATAAATAAATAAATAAAAGAGGAGATGATATTGACTAGTCAAACAAAGAATGAGAGGGTGGGATTCCTGGTGCATATCAGTGCCAAGGAAAACTAGCTTTAACTAGACCCGTGGTCATAATTTATAATCTACAGGACTGGAACAAATAATGTCAAATAACATTTTTAATTTTATTGAATGACAGGAATAAAAGAACTAAACTCCTTAATCTTGGGATGTTATCTTAATACTCATGAATAAACTTGATTTGGGGTAGAGGCTCTATATGATTAGATGGATAAATTTTTTTAAAAATTTGAATTAATCATTCATGGAAGAGAGAAAGAGGGAAAGTGATTTCATATATTTTTTCGCAGTTTTTTCTTTTTACTTTTTCTCTCCATTACCATGTTTTCCTACCTCTTCCTCTCTGCCCCTCCTAACTCTTCACCTCTCTTGCTTTCCTTTTCTCTAAAAAGTGTTGATTGGAGGAAAAAATATATAAAGGCTGAATATTGATCTCAATTGTCTACATGACAGATTCATATCAAACTACTCCAGCAAAAAATATCTAATTTTCCTTTGAAATAGAGGTAAATTTGATTCAGAACACACTATATAACAAATTGATAAATTTAAAAAAACATATGAGGAACATTTTCTTTTTTAAGAAAATTTAATTTTAATTTTTTAGATAACCTACAACTTTGACTTAACTTGCATTTCACTAATATATTATCATAAATTGCCTTGCCTTTTTGCCTCTGACTCTTCTCCAGTACAAGGCTTAGCTGTCAATTGCAGAGAAGCAAGGAGAATATTCTGATTTCTGTAGAAATGGCAAGTGGTCAAGGAGAAAGTCTCAGTCAGTGCTGTAGCCATGACATGTCAGTGAGGATTCGTGGGGTGCACTGTTCATGGGCAGATGAATATGTGCACACTGAAGACTGACCCCAAGGAGGCGCTGACGTCAATGCAGCATCTGCCCTTCTGAAGCATGCTGGGCCCTTTTATTACTGAAATAGCTCCACAGAGTGGCTTGGGCTGGCCTGAGATACAGAAGCAGCTGTGTTTTTTTCCTCCTTCCCTAAGAACACAAATAACTGTGTTTATGAGAAGGGTCTGCATGGACAAACAGAATTCTCAGTTGTTTTTTCCCCCACTGAGTTAACTACAAACATATCCACAAGGAACTGGGCAAACTTACTCCATGATCTAGAACATCCACAAAAGGCTTGCTGAATTTAGAAGTATTGATTTAGAACTTTAGTATATGAAACTCTAAAAGGGTGTTGTGGGGGGCCTTTGGAATTTAATCTTCGTTTTGATGATTCTTGATTAGTGAGAATCCATCCAAGACAACATTACATGGAAAGTACAGCACCTAGGAGAAGAAGCTTTTGAAGGGCTTCTGAAAACATTTGAAATTAGATATAAAATTTACATACACAGATGTAAACCCAGAAAAATTAAAATTATAATGGTTTAGCTAATTGCCCATGAATTATTTTGTAATTAGCCAATTGCTCAATGCAAACCTTATATAGATGTAAAAAATCATAAAGTAGATTTAACCTAATGAGGTTAAAATTGTAAGAAAATAGTAATAATGGAATTTATAAGAACCCAATTATAAAAATTAGAGGATTCCACTTTGTTATAATTACTTATGATATTCAATAGTTTTTAAGTATATTGTAATATGCCTAATACAATATAGGGTAAGGATACCCAAAGTGGAAATGCATGGACTATGAGGGTACTAGAATGGTCCTAAAGTCTTCTATTTACACATAAATACTTACGAGTTCTTTCTCCTTACTACACCACTCATCTATTTACTTCTTTCTATTCCCATACCACTAGAGTCCCCTTCACTACTGTTTATCATCTGAACTCACTTTCGTTTTCAGGAAGAACAATGGTTCTTCCTGCCTCCAACTGTGCTGACTCTTTTAGATCATTCCCACTGCAGCTTAGCGTAATCCATCATATTCTGACTCTGTTCTTCCCTCCAAGGACCCCCAGTATAGTATGATTGTCTGTGCCTCAAAACTCATCTTGAATAGTACTTCCCACAGTCTTCACTTGTCATGGGAGGGGTCCCGTGGGAGGTAATTTAATCGCAGGGACAGTCACCCTCATGCTGTTCTAGTGGTAGTGAATGAATTCTCACGAGATCTAATGATTTTATAAGGGGCTTTTCCCCCTTTTGCTCGGCACTTCTTGCTGCCACCATGTAAAGAAAGGCATGTTTGATTCCCTTTCCACTATGATTGTAAGTTTCCTGAGGCCTCCCCAGCCAAGCTGAACTGTGAGTCTATTAAATCTCTTTCCTTTGTAAGTTACCCAGTCTCGCGTATGTCTTTATTAGCAGCATGAAAATGGACTAATACAGTAAATTGGTACCAGAAGTGGGTGTTGCTTTAAATAAAAACTGAAAATGTGGTAGTAACATTGGAACTGGGTAACAGGCAGAGGTTGGAACAGTTTGGAGAGCTCAGAAGAAGACAGGAAAATGCGGGAAAGTTTGGCACTTCCTAGAGTCTTGGAGAGCTCAGAAGACAGGAAGGTTTGGGAAAGTTTGGAACTCCTGGAGACTTGTTGAATTGCTTTGACCAAAATGCTGATAATGATATAGACAATGAAGTCCAGGCTGAGATGGTCCAGAGATAAGAAACTTGTTGGGAATTGGAATAAAGTTGATTCTTGCTATGATTTAGCAAATGGACTGGAAGCATATTGTCCCTGCCCTAGAGATCTGTGGAACTTTGTACTTGAGAGATGATTTAGGGTATCTGGTAGAAGAAATTTCTAAGCAGCAAATCATATAAGGAGGAAGCAGAGCATAAAAGTTTGGAAAATTTTCAGCCTGATGATGTGGAAGAAAAGAAAAATCCTACTTTGGGGGGAGAAATTCAAGCCTGCTGCAGAAACTTGCATAAGTAATGAGGAGATGAATACTAATCATAAAGACAGTGTGGAAAATGTCTCCAGGGCATGTCAAAAAACCTGCAAGGTAGCCACTCCTATTAAAGGTCCAGAGGCCAAGGAAGGAAAAATAGTTTTGGGGGCCAGGCACAGGGCCCCCCTGCTCGTGCATCCTTGGGACAGGATGCCTTGTGTCCCAGCTGCTTCAGCTCCAGCCATGACTAAAAGGGGCTAACATACAGCTCAGGCCATTGCTTCAGAGAATGCAAACGCCAAGCCTTGGCAGCTTACATGTGGTATTGGGCCTGCAGTACACAGAACTCAAGAATTGAGGTTTGGGAACATCCACCTAGATTTCCAAGAATATACATAAATGCTTGGATCACCAAACAGAAGATTGCTGCAGGGGTGGAGCCCTCATGGAGAACCTCTGCTAGGGCAGTGGAGAAGGGAAATGTGGGGTCAGAGTCCCCATACAGAGTTCCCATTGTGGCACTGCGTAGTGGAGCTGTGAGAGGAGTCCTGCTATCCTCCAGACCCCAGAATGGTAAATCCACTGACAGCTTGCACCCTACATCTGGAAAAGCCACAGACACTCAACACCAGCCCATGAAAGCAGCCAGGATGGGAGCTGTACCCTGCAAAGCCATAGGGATGAAGTTGCTGAAGGCCATTGCAGCCCTGCTTTTGCATTAGCATGACCTGGATGTGAGGCATGGAGTCAAAAAAGATCATTTTGGAACTTTAAGGTATAATGACAGACTTATTGGATTTCAGACTTGCATGGGGCCTTTAGCCCCTTTGTTTTGGCCAATTTCTCCCATTTGGAAAGGCTGCATTTATCCAATGCCCATAGCCCCATTGTATCTATGAAGTAACTAACTTAGTTTTTTATTTTACAGGTTAATAGGTGGAAGGGACTTGCCTTGTCTCAGATGAAACTTTGAACTTGAACCATAGAGTTAATGCTGGAATGAGTTAAGACTTTGGGGGACTGTTGGAAGGGTATGATTATGTTTTAAAATGTTAGGACATGAGATTTGGGAGAGGCCAGGGATGGAATAATATGGTTTGGCTGTGTCACCATCCAAATATCATCTTGAATTATAGTTCCCATAATCCCCAAATGTTGTGGGGGGGAACCCAGTAGGGGGTAGTTTAATCATGGCAGTGGTTACCCTCATACTGTTCTCATGATAGTGAGTGCATTCTCATAAGATTCTGATGGTTTTATAAGAGGCTTTTCCCTCTTTTGCTTTGCACTTCTCCTTGCTGTCGCCATGTGAAATATGATATGTTTGCTTCACCTTCTTCCCTGAGTGTAAGTTTCTTGAGGCCCAGCCATTGTGAGTCAATTAAACTTCTCCCCTGTATAAGTTATCCAGACTTAGGTATCTCTTTATTAGCAGTGTGAAAATAGACGAATACACAGTGCTTTCAGAGTAAAATCCAACCTTAAATGGGATGACAAACAGTCTCCAAGTTTTGGCCCCAGCTAAGCAACCTCCTACAACTCATCTTTCTCAATCCCAGACATTTTCTTCTCTCCCCTTTGCCATGCATAGACACTTTATCTTTTAATCATTTTGAACATTTTGTAGTTCCTTAAATATACAATAATTTTATCTCCTTTGGGTTTTTGTGTATGTCATTCCTTTTACTGGAAAGTGTTTCAGATTCCTTACTTCCACACCGCAAAGTCAATATTACTGCCTCATCATTAAGGTCTTAATTTATATATAATTTATTCTGTTCCCCAAAATAAGCTGGTTGGTGAGTTTATTAATTCTCAACGTTCTTTACTCTCCTTTCCTTGAGCCCTCCCCTCTTCAGCTATAACACTCTTCTGATTCTTCTCTCTAAATATTATACTTAGATCTCCTTCTCTGTGATTCTTTCACACTGTTTTCCTCTTTTGAAATTCCTAGTCTGGCTTATTCTTATACTAGTCAACTCCTATGCATTCTCTAAAATCTCTAATTCATACTACCTCCGAGAAGATTTCCCAGGTTACTCTTCTCCTCTGTGATAAATTTTATACTCAGAGTACATGATATATATTATCTGTTAAACTTATTCAACATTTACCATATACTTCTCTGAAATGTCACTGATGTCATTGTCAGATATCATTATTCAATTCTGGTAATAACAGTTCTAGTGTAAAAAGAACTAGTTGCAGGTTCTTTGAGGGCAAAAATATATATGTATGACATTTATTGTTGAATGAATATGAGTGACAAATTGGAAGGGAATATTTTAATTCCCAGTAGAGAAAACAAATCATGAAAAATTATTTTTAAAAGCATTCTAAGAAATTGCAAAAGAATTATGATCTTTAATAAATGTTGTTTAGAGACATCAGTTTGGGCTACTTGCCATGAATTATTTTTTAATATAATTTTAACTTTTATATTTATGAAATACATGTGCAGGTTTGTTACATGAGTATATGGTGTGATGCTGAGGTTTGGGATATGATTGAACCCATCACCCAGGAAGTGAATGTAGTACCCAACAATTTTCTAAACCTTGATGCCATCCTTTTTACCTCTTTTAGTAGTCCCCAGTGTCTATTGCTGCCATCTTTATGTCCATGAGTACCCAATGTTTATCTCTCACTTATAAATAAGGACATGTGGTATTTGACGTTCTGTCCTTCTGTTAATTTGCTTAGGAATCTCCAACTTCATCCATGTTGCAGCAAATGATATGTTTTTTGTTGTTGTTGTTGTTGTTGTTGTTGTTGTTTCTGGCTGCATAGAATTTCATAGTGTATGTGTACCACATTTTCTTTATCCAATTCACCATTGATAGGCACGTAGGTTGATTCCATGTCTTTGTTATTGTAAATATTCCTGTGTTGAACACGTAAGTGTATGTGTCTTTTTGGAAGAACAATTTATTTTCTTTTGGATATATACATAGTAGTGTGATTACTGGTCAAATGGTAGTTCTGCATTAAGTTCGTTTAGAAGTCACCAAAATGCTTCTTATAATGGCTGAATTAATTTACATTTTCAACAACAGTGTGTAAGTGTTCCCTATTCTCTGCAGACTTATCAGCAACTTTTTTTTTAAAATTATTAATAATAGCCATTCTGACTGGTGTGAAATAATCTCTCTGTAATTTTAATTTGCATTTTTCTGATGTTAATGATGTGGAGCATTTTGTCATATGTTTGTTGGCTGCTTGTATGTCTTTTTGAGAAGTGTCTGTTCACATCCTTTGCCCATTTTTAAAATGGGATTGTTTTCACTTGTTGGATTGTTTAAGCTATTTATAGATTCTGGATGTTAGACCTTTGTCAGATGCATAGTTTGCAAATATTTTCTTCCACTCTATAGGTGGTCTCTTTCCTCTATTAATAGTTCTTGTTGCTGTGCAGAAGCTCTTTAGTTTAAATAAGTCCCACTTGTCAATTTTCTTTTTTATTGCAGTTGCTTTTGAGGACTTAGTCATAAATTATTTCCAAGACTAGTGTCTAGAATGTTTGTCTCCTAGGTTTTCTTCTAGGATTTTTATACTTAGAGTTATTGCATTTAAATATTTAATCCAATTTTTTTGTATATAGTGAAATATATGGGTCCAGTTGCATTCTTCTGCATATGGCTAGCTATTTACCCTAGCATCATTTAGTCCTTTCTCCATTGCTTGGTTTTGTCCACTTTGTTGGCTATAGGCATGTGGCTTTATTTCTGAGTTTTCTATTCTGTTCCTTTTGTCTATGTGTCTGTTTTTGTACCAGTATCATGCTGTTTTATTTACTGTAGCCTTGTAGTATAGTTTCAAGTCAAGTAATGTGACACTTCCTGCTTTTTCTTTTTGCTTAAAATTGCTTTGACTACACTTTGAGAGGGTCAGGTGGCTGGATCATGAGGTCAACTGGTCAAGACCATCCTGGCCAACATGGTGAAATCCCATCTCTACTAAAACAACAAACAAACAAACAAAAAAATTAGCTGAGCGTGTTGTTGTGTGCCTGTAATCACAGCTACTCAAGATACTGAGGCAGGAAAATTGCTCGAACCAGGGAGTCAGAGCTTGCAGCGAGCTAAGGTTGCACCACTGCACTCCAGCCTGGCAACAGAGAGAGACTCCATCTCAGAAAAAAAGAAAAAAATAATTGCTTTGACCAGTCAGGCTCTTTTTGATTCTATATTAATTTTAGAATAGCTTTTTCCAACTCTGTGAAAAATGACATTGGTAGTTTGATAGTAATAGCACTGAATCTATAGATTACATTTCCATTTGTTTGTGTCATGTATTATTTCTTTCAGCAGTGTTTTGTAGTTTTACAAATTCTACGGTTTTAGTAATAGTAGTACATGTTACTACATAGTAATTCTATGATTTTTGTACATTGATTTTGTATCCTGAAACTATCATTTATCAGTTCCAGGAGCTTTTTGGCATAGTCTTTAAGATTCTCTAGGTATGAAATCATATCATCAGCAAAGAGTCATAGTTTGATTTTAACTTTCCCTATTTGGATGCCTTTTACTTCTTTCACTTGCCTAATTGCTCAGCTAGGACTTCCTGCTATGACTTATTAACTAAAATAAAATTGACTTTTGTGGGAATCTTATCAGGAAAAATTATCACATAAAACAAGTCAGTGCCCTGTGCTTGCCTCTGTATTCCCTTAATTTGCACATTGTTTTGGTTCATTTAGACTCTTTATATCCAAAATCAAAGGAATTAACATAATAAAACATCTGCTGATAAATTATCCAATTTGCCAGTGTTTTAACATTGAACACAGTATTGTGGTAATTGCCACTGGTTTTTTATTTTTCAGTCAGTAAAATACTGTTGCAACTTTCAGTCTTCATGTTTTGTGAAGATGGTAAATAGTATACTGCTGTAATAAACAAACCAAATAGAATAATTTAAAAAGCAGTTAATTAGCATCATCTTGACTGGATAGAATATAGTAAATTCAGAATTGGAATTACATGTGTTAAAATCAATTCTTTTGGGTTGACACTTAAAATATTTTAAGATGTAATAAAAGAACAAGTTAAGATTTGAGACAGAAATCACAAAAGTCTGTTGTATCACTCATACTATGCCAGCCTGAGGATGTATTTCTAGTGAGTTTTAAACAAAACAAACAATACAAGCAGCAAGAAACAGAAAATGGAAAAAAAAAAAACCCATAAAATAGAAAATAAGTCAACAGATTTTGGTTTGTTTTTTGATGTTTTGTTTCATCTTTACTGCATAAAAAATAGTTACATGCCTCAATTTTTCATATTGCCGTCAATTTTGTTGATACTGTGCATCACAGCTATTCAAATCCTCACAATCAGCTTACTGGAGCCTCATCTAAGCATAGTGGCAGACATAAGTAGTTGTCCACCAAACATTCATAGTTAATTCCACACGTAATATGCAGCTGGGGTTGGGCTGTGCCTGGCTATCTAGGAGGCACATTTCCCATCCTTCCTTGCTTTTAGATAGTACTAGCTCTTGCCTAAGGAATGTGAGCTACTGCTGTGTTGTTTCACTTGAACAAACTTGGTTAATAAAATGAAGGATGCCCTCTCTATACTCTTGTCCATGCACCATCTGATTGGGAGATGCAAAAGATCCTAAGTTCCTAGAGACAGTGAACTTGTAAGATGGAAGAAATCTAGGCTTCTGAATTACCAAATGGAGAAAGGCTACTGACTGGCCAGGAGCATCTGCACAGATGTTATGTGAGCAGGAAATATACTTGTATGTATAAATTACTCAAATGTGGCAGTATATTTCTTAAAGTAACTAGAACTACCTGTGGTTATTAACAATAGTTAGAAGGTGTTGATAGTATCCCCGATAGTGTAAAATTATTTCCCTTTGCCAATAGGAAAGTATGATTACATAGTACAAAGAAGTATAACTAATCTAAGTTATAGGGTTAGCATTATTTTTAATCATTTTTAAAATCATCTGTCTAAGCTAAAATGCTTTGGCCTTGGATATATTACCAATAGTTTATTGCCAACATGCAGAGAATAGAACAGTTAGAGGGTGAGGTATATAAGCAAATGACATTGCTTAAATTCCAAGATCCAGTTGTACCTAATGATAACTACCAAATTCTTAAATTATGTTCCTTCTCTTGTCTGTTTCCCTTTAATTCTTCCTTTTCTTCTCTTATTTCATAAGATGGTTTGAGTAGAGCCAACTAGCTTAAATTATGCCAGGATATTTGAAGACCTATAAATCAGGCAAATGAGTTTAGCTTAGTTACAATTAGGTATGGAAAGCAAAACTCATTGCCACCCTAAAAAGAGTAATATTTAAATATACAATTAGGCCACTCAAGGAAATATCTATCATATATAAAGCTATCTTAGGAAACATGTCCTAGCAAAAGTTTAAGAATTAGCAGAATGGGCTTTATAAATGTTGTTGAAGCATAGCAATGCTTCACAGAAATATTTAGACTTATTAATAGTTGCATAACACTGTATGCATGCTGTAATTAAGAGCTGAGTAAAATATAAGTGCTGAGGCTTTTGTTTCATAAAATATAAATGACTTACAGTCAAAAGCTTCTTTCATTCTTTTCCATTTTTTTAATGACCTACATATTGTAAACCAAAAATATATTCCTCTTAGAACCTAAGCCTAATGGACAAAGTTTGACCAATTTATGTGGCATTTTACAGCTAACTTTTAATTATGACTCAAGCAGCAGTAGTGAAAGATTGAAGACTAATGTATGCAGCCTTAGGCCATACCATAATAGGTTCTTGCAGAAAAAGTCAAACTTTGCTCAAACAAAAAATCATGAAGAATAACATTTCACATGAATTCAAACACAAGAAAGCAAAAGTAAAACACTAATACCTTGAATGTGGCTGATGCCAAGCATTCTGTCATGGTAAATCAAAGGCACAAATCTGAGTAGTAGGGGCACAGATTTTCCTAGCTAACTGAGCCTCTTCCTACTGCCTTATATGAGTTATTAATTTACTGAATTTTCAAGATGGTTTATTCAAAGCCGTTTCGGATATAATTCTCAGAGTCAGTCCTTTATATATTAATTCTGTTGTGTACAAAGAAATATTCACATGAGGGATTTTAGACTGCTATGCTTGGAACATTTGCCTCGTTGGTAAATTTCACTGGAACCACCTCAGCATCAAGAGATGATTTGAAAAACACCATATTAAAGGTTCAGTCTTCGGGGAATTTTCCTCACCTCCTTCCTTCAGCCTTGCCAATGACTTTTCTCTGTACTTATTTCCAAATTTTGGCTTCAGTTTTAGTTTGTCTGTGTCCATATTCTTGAACTTTAGCTAGTAGAATAATCTTTGTAAGTCCTGGTACACTCATGCAGTAGCCATTGGTTGTGCCATAGCCCACAATGAACACCTTTCCTTATCCCTGGCTTATGGAATGTTAATCCATGCTCATACTTTTCAAGGAGGAACATCCAAGCAATTCCAGATGACTGTTAGATATAGAAAGCAAACCAAAACTGGATTAGGTAACAAAGAAGACTCAGTGGCTTGCATATCTTAACAACGCAAAGGAAGATAGTATGGTTTTTTTCCAGCAAGGCCAGATTCACAATCTCAGTTAGCCCTACCAAAACTTTCTGTTTCATGACTTTCCTCCATTTTGGACACACTTGGTCAATCTATTCCCACACGGAACTCTCCAATACAGTCAGGCTTATATGCAATCCTCTGAGCAGTCAGCCAACATAAAAGAGTTTTAACAATAACAAGTAATAGTTAATAGTTCTAGAAAAATACAAAGGTTGAGTTTCACTGGAGTAACTGACTTGAGACATGTTCCCATCACACTGTAGTCAGAAAGGAGAACCTGTTGACTGGCCAGCACTGGCTCACATACTCATAATCGGAGCCAGAGCATTAATTGATAATGAGAAAGAAGTAGTTCCAAAAATTAAGGTCATTGTGCTTTCATCAAAAGAAGGAAAAGTGGATGAGGAGCAGGCAAGCAAATCAAAACATAACTAATCAAATGTCCTTTACGTATCCACTGCAATAATATAAGGCACACCTAACTACTTCTGTAATCAAAGAATTATTTCTTCTCAACATGCTATACATGATCCCATCTAGAAATTGCAGCAATTGCAATGATTACAAATGGTAATAATTTGTGGAGCTCTATGTCACATACAACCTTTTCCTACTGCAGTCTCTACAACCCAGGGATGATTAATCAAGACGTAAGTGTGTCTGTGTCTCTAAAGGGAAAATGATGATTGTATAGACAATCCCATGAGAAGCATTTCTAGTTTAAATGCAAGTAATCACAGTGTCGTTTTACCCAAATCTAATAGCCTATCCATCAATAGTGAGCTGGAGCCAAACTCTTCCTGGGAGACTAAATGCAGGAAAGGAATTGATTTTGCTGGGTTTCCCATTAACATTAATTACTACTCTTTGATGTGCCTCAAATGCTTTTTGACAAGGATATGATCTACTTGTGGCAAGAAAACATTCATATCCAACTGTAATTAAGCTTGTTTTTCTCTGAGCTGTATATAGCGTGGTTACAAAAGTCCAGTCACATTATGGTAAATAATAGGCACTCAAAAATATTGGTGAACAAATAGATTACAGGATAAAATAAAATTTTTAAACAGTTCAAATTCTGAAACATATTGAATATTGAGAAAAAGTAACTGAAACTCAATTCCATCCTCAATGAGGAAAAAAAGTAAATTAAATAGATCATATAGCTAGAAGATCAATAAATTGAATCTGGGTAGATTTGATTCCAGAGTCCACTCTGTTGTTTTAATTCATTTTTTGTTTGTTTTTATTGTAGCATAAGCAAAGATTTTATATTTGGGGAGCATGAATTCTGCAGATAAACTGCAAATTTAAAATCCAAGATTCCTCAATTCACGACCAGAGTAACTTTGAGATGGGAGTTGCTTAAATTCCCTGTTTAAATTTCAACATCTAGTAACTGGAAATATTATGACGACTGAATATACTACTTTAAAAATGATTGTAAGAGTGCTTTTCCTGTAGAAAATTCTACATATTTTTTGTTGAGTGAGTTTCAAAAACCACTGTATTTCTCAGAATAGAAAAAAGAGCTAGTATTCTAAAAAAAGTTAATTTTATCAAACATCACCCCATATGTATTTTAATAGCTCTTAAATTAATGTGAAAGATAGGAATATATAAAATATTTCATGATCCCCAGAGATCATAGTGATCTATAAAAGCGGAAGTGTCAGCGGGGCTTAAAACACATGGTCACATCTGGTCATGAATTGCTGCTCCCAATGATAATTTATTTCAATTACTTAAGAACTTCTTGGTATAGTTATTTACCCTCTTTGCATAACATTAATCCAAATATATTTCTCCACCATATTTGTTTGATATTGATGATTACCTGATCATTTTTTTCTGATTATTTGAGCCTTCTGTTATGAGGCGTATCCTCAACTTACCTTCTGTACTTCACTCACAGGCCAGCCTTACCCTGATACCAAAACCAGACATGAACACAAGAAAAAGAGGAAACTACAGGCCAATATACCTAATGAAAACAGGTGCAAAAATAGTTAAAATATTAACAAAATGGGAAGGTGCATTGTCTAACTACTGTAATCCGAGCACTTTGGGAGGGCGAGGGTGATGGATCACTGAGGTCAGGAGTTCAAGACCAGTCTGACCAACATGGCAAAACTCCACCTCTACTAAAAATACAAGAATAACCAGGCATGGTGGCACATACATGTAGTTCCAGCTCCTTGGGAGGATGTGGCAGGAGAATTGCTTGAACTGGGAGGTGGAGGTTGCAGTGAGCTGAGATGTCACCAACTGCACTCTAGCCTGAGTGACAGAGCAAGACTCTGGCTCAAAAAAAAAAAAAATTAAAATGAATTGAACAACCCATTAAAAATATTCACCATGAGAAAGGATGCTTCAACATATGCAAATCAATGAATGTGATAAATCAGATCAACAGAATCAAAAATAAAAACCATATAATCATTTCAATAGATGTTTTAAAAGCATTTAAAAAAAACTCAACATTCCTTTATGATCATATTGAATGGGAAAAATTGAAAGCTTTTCTACTAAGATTTGGAGCTATCATCACTTCTATTCAAAATAACACTGGAAATTCTAGCCAGAGCAATCTGGCAAGATAAGTATATAAAAGTCATATAAATTGGAAAGAAGGAAGTCAAATTATCCTTGCTTGCAAACAACATGCTCTTAAATTTAGAAAAACCTAAAGACTCCACGAAAATACTCAGAATTAATAAATTTAATAAAGTTGCATGATGCAAAATCAACATACCAATGTCAGTAGCATTCATATATGCTAACAGGGATCAACCTGCAAAATAAATTAAGAAAGTAATCCCATTTACAACACCTACAGAAATAAATAAATAACCCTTGGAATTAATTTAACCAAAACAGTGAAAGATCTCTGCAAGGAAAGGTATAAAACACTGATGAAAGAAATTGAAGAGCCCACATAAAAAATGAAAAGATATCCCATGCTCATGGATTAGAATTAATTTGTTAAAATTTCTATACCACAACAGATCTACAGATTCAGTGTAATCCCCATCAAAATCTCAGTAATTTTCTTCACAGAAAAACAAATCCACTATTTATACAGAGACACAAAAGACCTTGAATAGTTAATCTTAAACAAAAGAATAAAGCTGGAGGGATCATACTACCTGATTTCAAATTTTACTACAAAGTTATAGTGTTCAAATAAGCATGCTATTGGCATAAAAACAGACATATTGACTAATAGAACAGAATAGATAACCCAGAAATAAATCCATTCACTTACAGTCAACTTCTCTTTGATAGGCCACCAAGAACATACATTGAAAAAAGAAGAATATCTTTAATAAATGTTTCTGGGAAGACTGTATATCCATATGGAGAAGAATAAAGCTAAATCCCCATCTTTCACCACATGGAGAAAACCAACCCCAAATGGATTAAAGACTTCAGTATAAGACATGAAAGTAACTACTAAAAGAAAGCATTGGGGAGACACTTTAGAACATTTGTCTGAGCAAAGATTATTTCGGTAAGACCTCAAAAGCACAGGCAACAAAACCAAAAATAGGCAAATGTGATTACATTAAATTAAAAAGCTTCTGCTTTTAATTTTTCTGAGTTGGAATCTTGCTCTTGTGGCCCAGGCTGGAGTGCAATGGCACGATCTTGGCCCACTGCAACCTCTATCTCCTGGGTTGAAGCAATTCTCCTGCCTCAGCCTCCCCAGTAGCTGGGATTACAGGCATGCGCCACCACACCCAGCTAATTTTGTATTTTCAGTAGAGACAGGGTTTCTCCATGTCAGTCAGGTTGGTCTCGAACTCTCAACCTCAGATGATCTATCTGCCTCAGCCTCAAAAAGTTCTGGGATTACAGGTGTAAGCCATCATGCCTAGCTAAAATCTTCTGCTTTTTAAGGAAACAATCAATGAAGTGAAACCTATAAAACTTGAAAACTATTCGCAAACTATTTATGCAACAAGAATATATTAGGAAAATATATGAAGCTCAAGTAACTCAATAGAAAACAAAAAATAAACCATTTAAAAATGGGCACAATAATTAATTAGACATTTATCAAAAGAAGACATACAAATGGCTGACCAGTATGTGAAAAAATGCTCAACATCACTAAGCATCAGGGAAATGCAAATCAAAGCCACAATGAAATATTATCTTACTTCAGTAGAAGGGCTATTATCAAAAAGACAAGAAAATAACAAATGCTGTTGAGAATGCAGAGAAAGAACACTCATATGTAAACTAGTATAGCCATTATGAAAAACAGCATGGAGATTCTTCAAAAAACTACAATTAGGACTACCATATGCTATAATTTGGATATTTGTCCCCTCAAAATCTCATGTTAAAACTGATCCCTGATTTTGGAGGTAGGACCTAATGTAAGGTGTTTGAGTCATAGGTGTGGATTACTCATGAATGGCTTGTGTCGTCATAGTGGTAATAAGTGAATTCTATTAGTTCAAACAAGAGCTGGTTGTTTAAAGGAGTGTGGTACCCTTCTCCTTGCTCTTTTGCTCCTTCTCTTGCCATGTGGCATGACTGCTCCCCTTCCACCTCCTGCCATGAGTAAAAGCTTCCTGGAGCCTCAACAGAAGTTGTGGATGCCATGCCAGAGCAGCCTGCCATGCAGACGTGGATCCCATGCTTGTACAGCCTGCAAAACTGTGAGGCAAGTAAACCTGTTTTCCATATAAATTACTCAGTTTCAGATATTTCTTACAGCAATGCAAAACAAAGATACATATGATATAGCAATCCTCTTGCTGAGTATTTATATAAAATAAAGGAAATCAGTGTAGTAAAATTACATCTGCACTTCCATGTTTATTGCAGCACTATTCACAATAGCCAAGATATGGAGTAAAAACACATGTCCATCAACAGATGAATGGATAAAGAAAATGTGGTATATAAATGCAATGGAATATTATTCACCCATATAAAAGAATTAAATCCTCTTATTTGCAGAAACATGGATGGAACTAGGGGTCATTATGTTAACTGAAATAAGCCAAGCACAGAAAGATAAATATGGCATGTTCTCACTCATGTGGAAGTTTAAAAAGAGGATCTTATGGAGGTAGAGAGTAAAATGGTGTTTACCAGAAGCTGGAAGGGAAGAGGGTTTAGGGGGAGGGGATGAAAAGAAGTTGGTTAGCAGGTACAAACATATAGTTAGATAGAAGGAGTAAGTTCAAGTATCATAATACATCTCAAGGAAATAAGAGAGGACACAAACAGATGGAAAAACGTTCCATGCTCATGGTTAGGAAGAATCAATATTGTGAAAATGGCTATACTGCCTAAAGTAATTTATAGATTCAATGCTATCCACATCAAGCTACCTATGGCTCTCTTCACAGAACTAGAAAACACCACCTTAAACTTCATATGGAACCAAAAGAGAGCCCAAATAGCCAAGACAATCCTAAGCAAAAAGAACAAAGCTGGAGGCATCACACTCCCGGACTTCAAACTATGCTATAAGGTTACAGTGATCAAAACAGCATGGTACTGGTACTGAAACAGATATTTAGACTAATGGAACAGAACAGAAACCTCAGAGGCAATGCCACACATCTAAAACCATCTAATCTTTGACAAACCTGATGAAAACAAGCAATGGAGAAAGGATTCCCTGTTTAATAAATGGTGTTGGGAAAGCTGGCTAGCCATGTGCAGAAGGCAGAAACTGGACCCCTTCCTGACACTTTACACTAAAATTAACTCCAGATGGATTAAACACTTAAACATAAGATCTAACACCATAAAAACCCTGGAAGAAAACCTAGGCAAAACCATTCAAGACATAGGAATATGCAAGGACTTCATGACCAAAACACAAAAAGCATTGGCAACAAAAGCCAAAATAGACAAATGAGACCTAATTAAACTCCAGAGCTTCTGTAAAGCAAAAGAAACAATCATTAGAGTGAACTGGCAACCAACCAAATGGGAAAAAATTTTTGCAATCTACCCATCTGACAAAGGGCTAATATCCAGAATCTACAAAGAACTAAAATAGATTTACAAGAAAAAAACAAACAAATCTATTCAATAGTGGGTGAAGGGCATGAATAGACACTTTCAAAAGAAGACATATATGAGGCCAAAAGACATATGAAAAAATGCTCATCATCAGTGGTCATTAGAGAAATGCAAATCAAAACCACATTGAGATACCATCTCACACCAGTTGGAATGGTGATCATTAAAAAATATGGAGACAACAGATGCTGGAGAGGTTGTGGAGAAATAGGAACACTTTTACACTGTTGGTGAGAGTGTAAATTAGTTCAACCATTGTTGAAGACAGTGTGTTGATTCCTCAAGGAACTAGAAATAGAAATTCCATTTGATCCAGCAATCCCATTACTGGGTATATATCCATGGGATTATAAATCATTCTATTATACAGACATATGCACACGTATGTTCATTGCAGCACTGTTTACAATAGGAAAGACCTGGAAACAACCCAAATGCCCATGGATGATAGATTGGACGAGGAAAATGTGGCACATATACACCAGGGAATACTGTGCAGCCATAAAAAACGATGAGTTCGTGTCTTTTGTAGGGACATGGATGAATCTAGAAACCATCATTCTCAGCAAAGTGACACAAGAACAGAAAATCAAACACCACATGTTCTCACTCATAGGTGAGTGTTGAACAATGAGAACATATGGGCACAGGGAGGGGAGGATCCCACACTGGGGTCTTTTGTGGGGCAATGGGGGAGGCACAGCAGGGAGTGGGGAGGATGGGAAGAGATATCATGAGGAGAATGCCAGATATAGGTGACAGGGAGATGGAGGCAGCAAACCACATTGCCATGTGTGTACCTATGCAACAATCCTGCAAGATCTGTACATGTACCCCTGAACCTAAAGTACAATAAGATCTTGCCACTGCACTCCAGCCTGGGCAACAGAATGAGACTCCATATACATACATACATACATATATATATATATATATATATATATATATATATATATATATATATATAAACACAAAGATAATAAACTGGATTTCATCCTAGTTTTCACCTTACTACTATTCTTACTCAAGGTTTTGCAGTAAAACAGAACAACGATACAAATAGTGAAGAATAATGGGCTATTTGCATTGGAGTATTCTGATAATAAGTACATATAGATAGACGATAGATAGAAAAATAGATATATATGTTTCTTTCTCATTCCACAATAATATGTGTAATTGTACCATTTCTGCAATTTCCATTTTCTAGTATTTTTCAAACTGCAGATTGTGACCTATTAGTGGATCACGAAATCAGTTTTCAGTTGGTAATCATTATATTAAAAAGTTGACCAGGAGTGGTGGCTTATGCTTGTAGTCCCAGGACTTTGGGGGGCTAAGGTAGGAGGACTGCTTTAGAACAAGAGTTCATAGTTACAGTGAGCTGTGATAGCACCACGCACTATATATTGGCCTGGGTCTGGGCAACAGAGTGGGACTCGGTCTTTTAAAACAATTTAAATCACATCAAAGAAAGGTAAGAAGAGTGCATCACACACAGATATATAGAACACTGTTTCATTAAACTTCTGTTTTAGTTTTATAATGTTGAGTCACAATTTAAAATGACTGCTTACTGTAGGTCATATTTAAAGTCATTTAAAAGAAATTATAGAAGTTTCTAACAGAATTGGTGTTTCTACAAGTGTTAATGTGACATTTTATTTCTCAGCTTTCAGAGAGACTGCAGTGTGTTTATTTCCAAGGAATTAGAGTTTTAGAGCTATTTTTATGACTATTCTAGGCCTATACAAGTTATTTTTGCAAAGTAGCGGAAAAAAGACTACATGTTATGCAACTTTGTAGTCTTTTCTACAATAAATAATTAAATTTATCAGCAATTTCAAGTATTACTGGATTTCTCTGACACTTAAGCACCCTAAACCTTTCTCTATTATTTATCTTTCTGCACCTTTAAAAATTCTCTTTCTCTCTTTCTCTATCTTTCTCTATTTCTTTGTCTTTCTCTCTTAGCTCTGTGGTCATCCAGGCAAGTAATGGGGTCATGCCTCTCAACCCAACAATAGTCTCTGATATTGTAGAATCTTACCCCACACCCCAAATTCCAAACTCATGTTGAAGTCCTAACCTCTGTATCTCAGAATATAACTGTATTCAGAAATATAGTCTTTAACAAGAAAATTTAGTTAAAATGACATCACTAAGTTGGCTCTAATCTAATACGACTAGCATTCTTATAAGGGAAAATCATGACACGACACATAAACAGAAAAGACCGTGTGAGGACACAGGGAAAGAACAGCCATAATAGATGTGAAAAAGAGAGACTGCCGAAGAAATCAACCCCACTGACACTTTTATCACAGGTTCCTAGCTTCTAGAGTCATGAGAAAATCAATTCCTGTTGTTTAAGCCATTCATTCTGAGATATTTTATTATGAGCTCAAAGAAAACTAATACAGTCTCGATATTACCTCTTATTTTTTTTCTCCTGTATTAAGGAATGTATAAACAAATGTTTTTACAAAAGTTCTTTGGTTTCAAGCAACCAAACTTGTTCTGCTCAATTAAATAAACAGTTTTCCAAGCTAGGAGCAATGATTCATGCCTGTAATCCCAGCACTTTGGAAGGCTGAGGCGGGTGGATCTCACGTTCAGAAGTTCCAGATCAACCTGGCCAACATGGTGAAACTCTGCGGGTGGATCTCACGGTCAGAAGTTCCAGATCAACCTGGCCAACATGGCGAAACTCCGTCTCCACTAAAAACACAAAGATCAGCCAGCCATGTTGATGGGCACCTGTAATCCCAGCTACTTAGGAGACTGAAGTAAGAGAATCACTTGAACCCTGGTGGTTGGGGTTGCAGTGAGCCACAGCACTCCAGCCTGGGCAACAGAGCAAGACTCTGTCTCAAAAATAAATAAATAAATAAAATAAACAATTTTCTGGAGGATATGAAATAACTCCACAAACAAAAGAAGAAGTTAAAGAACCAGGTCTCAAACAGGACAGGAACTAATGAAGCTATTAGGCTGTCGGAAGCCAAGGCTAATGGAGACTCATAATTATTTTCAGCTTTTGTGTGCATTCCCGGGAAAGAATATGTTTACAGAAAGTATCTATCCTCTGAGAGAAATACAAGGAATTTGATTGACAGTTCCACCTACATTACATCTAATGAGAAAAGTATGGTCCCCCACATAAAATCAGAGTTTCACAAGGAGAAGAGAAAATGAAAGATTGGGCAAAATAGCAGATTCGTGGCACACTGTTAGTTTATATGCTTTACACAGGACATTAACAATTTTAGGTCACATCATGTTGGTTACGTCAAAATATAATATGACTTATAATAAAATATATATATAGATCAAATGGATTCAAAATAACTTGATTCTCATGGCTTCAAGTTTTCTATAAGACGACCTCAACTTTTTTGTAATAAGTACAAGACAAACTAAATATTGCATAAAATTTTTCAACACAGTCAGTTTATCTTAGATACCTTAAGGTGTTTAAAAAATACTAAACAGTCATTTTTATTACTTTACATTATTCTTGAGATTCAAATAATATGAGACCAAAATATTTGAGGATTATCATCTGTGGAAAAAAAATATAAGAAGGCTTATTATTATTTTTTTTCAAATTTTCTGCTGGAAATGATTATGGTGACAGTATCACCTATTTTAATGCATTCATCTACTTCCGTGGCCCAGAAAAAAAATAACATGCATATTTTCCCAAAGGCACTCTAAGTGGAAGCAGTCTTCCCTTCAACATCTGTTATTTGGTTTATTTTCTGCCTTGACCTAAGGAGCAGTCATGAGGCTGTTAACTGATTCACAATGCAGGTACTGCCTGCCATTTTGAAATAACTGGAGTACCATTGCTTAGCTGCCATTCCAGTGGAACTTGATTTTTCTAATTCAACTAACTGAAAAGTGATATATTAAGAGACACAAAGGTTAAATAATCTAAGTGATACCAAGTTAAAATATCTATTTTTTCCAAAAAGCTTATAATTCAGCAAGAAGACAGACATACTAATGGAATATGGCAATATTACATGAGAAACAATCCAATGGGTTCTAGATGTCCATTTTTTTAATGGGAACATAAAAGAAAGATAACAAAGTCCTTTGAAGCAAAATTGAGAACCTAAAAAATAAATTGGACTAAGGCTTAGTCGGCACAGTATGAATTCAAAATAATTTTGTATATGTAAAGTTCAAAGTGATTATTTACATTGAGTTGTTAAAATGTCTTATTACTAAAAAAATTTGAATAATTAATTTGATTTTCATTTTATATAAGACATTAAAAACATGTTAACTGAAATGGTAAGTGCTGTGTGTAACATTAGGCTTAGGGTTTAGGAAATTAATATACAGGACATCCAGTTAAATTTGACTTTTAGATAAGTGATGAATAATAGATTTAGTGTAACTATGTCCCACAATACACTTGAAACATACTAATACTAAGAGGTATTATTAATTTTTTATTTGAAATGCAATTTTTACCGAATTCTCTAGTATACCTGGAATTCTATGCAGAAAAAAAAAAATAGAGAGTAGCCTTGGGATATGAAAGAAAACAAAAGCTGAAAGGAAATAGCCAGTGTGTGTGTGCCAGGGGTAGTGTGGGGGAATTACCAGAGAGAAGCTTTTCATAAGAATAATATTATTTAATATCTAAAGATGTTTTAAGGAAGCTTTATTACATTTTATGTCACACATTATATAAATGCTATTTTTGTGACAAACTTCAGGGAGAGCGATGTTCTCCCTGAAGAGAGAGAACGTGTACAGATTTATAAAATCAACCCAACTGTGGCTTGTCATTTACAAAAATCCTAACTGACTTAATTCCAGATTCTTCTGTAATTCTGTTGATTGCTTAGTCTTAGAAATATTGGAGTGTTTTATGTAGTCTAGAATTTCTGGTTGGACTAATTCAAGAGTAATTACAACCTTGAGAATCATATCTCTAATTCCTATTAGGACTTGAGATTGATGATCAAGTCTTGAAAGTTTTCCTGGTAGAATTAGGAAAGCTTATGGGCTTATCATTCTGTCAGATCAAACATAGTCTTGTGTATTATATCTTAATTCAAAATAGTTTTACACTGATGTCTTTAGTAATAAGGTAAATGAAAAAACTAATAATAACTTTTCTATAGTACTTTATTTAATTTAGTGTGATCGGTTTGGATATACACCATAAATTATAACTTAACAATAAAACTCCTTCCGATTAACTAAAAGCTAAATTGTTTGTGGACTATAGGAGTAAAAAGGTCTTCAGGCAAATTTTTCCATGTGTTTCATGCAGTCCTCAACTAGGAAGTCTTTAAAATAAGAAACACTGGAATCCCTTGTTTTCATACACCAAGATATCTGGTCAATATCTGCTCAGGGAGGCCTGTAATTGTATGTTCTTTTTAGGTGAAGTAGTTTACTTCTACTTTCTTAGGCTTAAACCTTATTAATTGCATAGAATAATTTAAAGGTAACCTTTAATTTACTTTGAAAAATGCTGCATAAGTTAACACTATACAAACGATGGAAGAAAAAGATCTCCTGTGTTATCACTTTTATGCATTTCTAAATACCTAGTTTCTTATATACTATTTTTAATCAATGCAACAGTCACTATAAATGACATACCTCCAAATTCCTTTCTGGAAAGCTTTTAGGGAAACAGCTTTATCACAATGGTAATTCAAAACAGTACCTACTTTATGTTCTACCATGACTTTTTGGAAGAGAAAGTGGGAGTAGGCAAAAGAAAATTGTATCACGAAACAACTTACATAGTACCATGGTGTTTTTTTAACCAGAAAGGAACTCAGAAATAATTTTTGTATTCGTTCATTCAAAAATATATACTGAGTACACTATTAGTCAGCTCAGGGTGCTATAAGAAAGTATCACAGACTGGGCGGCCTAAACAACAGACATTTATTTCTCACAGTTCTAGAGGCTGTGAAGTTTTGGATCAAGGTGGTGGCAAATTTGGTTCTTCGTAAGGGGCTTCTTCCTACTTTATATATGGTCTACTGTCTTGCTGATAAGATTAAAGGAGTTATTGCTGATTGCTTGTAAAACAAGCTCTCTGATCTCCTTAAGTCTCATCCTGAGACTCTCACCTTCATGACCTCATCTAAACCCAACTACCTTCCAAAGGTCCCACCACTTGGCACTTGGCAGGGCCTGGAAGCAAGAGCACTTTAGTAGGAAAGAGCATGCCTAACACCCATATCTTGTTTTAAAATGCTGATATTCAATGAAAGGAACCAGAGTTGATTCTACGACTAAAAAAGGAAATATAAAAGGTAAGGCTGAAACATCTTGTAGTGCCGGAAAGTAAGAAAGTACCTGAAGAAAAGTTACAGGACTATATCAAAAAGTCACAGGCACCAAGAAAATAAATATGGTATCAGATTACAACACAAAGTATAATAAATATCCACAAGTCTATAAATAAATACAAATAAATAAATACAAATAAATAATTGAATAAACAAATAAATGAGAGTACAGATACATTTGCTATATAGGAAAGTCCCAAAAGATTTTTGTAGATACTATGCTCTCGAGGAGATGGAACATCTCTCCACGCTCTAAATTTGTGCTATGCACAGTGACTACGTTCCAAAGACTTCAAAACAGAAATGAGAAAAAAGAGTAATTTTGCAATGGAGAGACTTGACAGACACTATTTCACCCAGCTGATCAAGGCCAGCATCAGCAGTGGTAAGTCATGTGATGTGGTAAGAATAGCACATTATCTGTGATCTCCCTCCTCTAAATCCACAACCCTCGTCCAATGCTGTGAAAAATATCAGACAAATATCATTCAAGGAACATTCTACTAAATATAAATATTTTACCAGTATTACTCAAAATTCTCAAGATTATTAAAAACAAGGGAAGTTTGAGAAACTTTATGGCCAAGAGGAGCTTAAGGAAGCACAAGGACTAAATGTAATTTGATATCTTGGATGGGTCCAGGAACAGAAAAAGGACATTAGGTAAATAGTGGGTAAAATAAATTTTAGTTAATAATATATCAATATTATCTTAATTGTAAGAAATGTTACAATGAATATATATTGATTATTATGTTAATAATAGGGGAAACTGAGTGTGGAGTATTTGGAAATTCTACTATCTTTACAATTTTTCTATAAATCTAAAAGTGTTCTAAAAATAATAGTTTTTAAAATGATAGCTCTGTCTTTGTAAAGGCTGTATGTCTGTGGGAAGATAAACATTGATAAAAATAAAATATATGGTATAAGAGATGGTGGTAAATTCTATGAGGAAAACGAAAGAGTCAAAAGGAATAGAAAATATTGACCCGAGTGGAGGTACAGGGCTTGCCTCATAACCTACTCAACAGACCTCTACATGGATAGAACCAGGGTTTAAAGGATGATTTTAATATATTAGGCTTCTAGTGATGATTATTACGTACAATAAAAGAGAAAGAATAAGATTAGTCTCGGGAGAGATTTCAGGGTATTTTAGTCCATTTTTGCTGCTACAACAAAATACCGTAGACGAACTTGGTGGCATATAAACAACAGAAATTCATTTTTCACAGTTCTGGAGGTGGGGAATTTCAAGATTAAGGTGCCAATGGACATGATGTCTCGTGATGGCCCACTTTCTGTGTCGTACATGGCTGTCTTTCACTCTGTCCTTCACGGTGAAAGAGAAAAAGCCTCTTTTATAAAGTCATTAATCCTCTTCATAAAGGCATCACTCTCATGAACTAATCACCTCCCAAAGATTCCACCCCTAATACCATCACCTTGGGGGGTAGGATTCCAACACATGAATTATGAGAACACACAAGCATTGAGACCATAGTACAGAAAATATTAGTTATACTCTAGAAGGAGAAGGAGGAGTGGAAGTCTTACCGAGGACATGCAGCACCATCTGGACGCTCCTTCATGTCTGCCAGTGCTATGTAGAGCTTTGGGACTTGCTCTTGGTATGTGGAGAAGATGGAGAATATCAATGCAACGTCTTTTTATAGATAAGAAACCTGAGAACAAGAAACTCAAAATAATTGTCTCATGTTCTCATACCAAGCTATTTACAAATTTTGGATCAGCACCAAGTTTCTAGATCCTTAAATTGAAACACTTTCATCTAGACCAAATTGCTTCCTTTTATTGATGATATCGAAATACACCAGAGGTAACTCCAAGTTCAGAATAGACAGATAAATAAAATTTCTAAAATACATATGTTTGCTATCTATGTAAGTAACTAATAAAATCATACTGTGATTCACATATTTTTCTTGTGTTTCTGTTTTATTTGTTACTGAGAACATTGTTTTTGCAACGTGGTATGTACACATATAGCCTCAAATTGTGGGTTTCAACTGTGGACTAACACAGTTTAGTTTTTACTTTTTAAATGGCTCAGATTACATTTAAATTGGTTCACTGGGACTTAATACAAGCTTCTTTGTATACATTAGATTCTGCCATTATTATATAATTGTCACTGAGATATAAACTAAAATGTGAATAAAAGTTGGTTGATTAAAATGTTAAATGAGAATAATTTATTTGTAATATAGTTGAGATTTTTAAAAAACATATTAAAAACCTATTCTGTAGTTGAAATTGGGTTGCATTTACACCTGGAACTTCTTTGATCTCCAACACAATAATAAAACCCATGGTAAGCATTGAATTCATGTCTATTGTATGAAAAAATTGATTTTATGTAACATGTTCTTACTCTGAAGATTATTATCTTCACAATGAACCAATATATTCTGTAAGTTCCAGAATTATTTTAGAAATTAGTTCCCAAGTGAAAAAAAAAATGAATATGTATATATACCATGTCTGTAAGTATTTCTAGTTTAATATTAGTAAAGAAGAATAAAGTAAAAAGGAAAAAAAACCTTCAATGTATAAGAAGTCAAAATGGGTAGAGCAAAATGAAATGGGACACTTGAAATATTAAGTGTTTCATTTAGATAAGGATAAAACATAATAACATTTACATCTGCTCTGGTTTTGAAAGTGCTGCACAGTGAAATTCTCAATACTTGATTGTGAACAACTCTGTAGTCTTTTGCTTATGATACTCGAACATCACTTTCCATTGAATACTAGGTATAATAGGTGTAGAGAAAGATACACAGGGTAGTTTAGAACACAGGAAAGAATGTCAGGAAAGTTGCGCTTTGTGAGTTATGCATATATGAGTTTTGTTAGTCATACCATATTCTATTTTTTTCTTGTGTTTGAATTTCTCTAAAAGTAGACTGCCAAAAGTCAACTTTTCTGTCAAATTTGCAATATCCTTCATTTTCTGTGACTCAGGTTTTACTTAATATTAATAGAAATTAAGATATTTTTAGAAACATATTTTTCGCTTTATTCAAGTGTGCCTCATACATTTATTCCTATAATTCAGGAAAGAGAAAAATAAATCTTTTATTCATTACACAAAATCGCAAGGCATAATTAATACCATAGTTGGCAATATCAGCACTCAAAAGATTTCAAATGTCCTGAAGAAAAATATTGAACATCTTTCCCCACCGCCCTGCCGACCACATGCACACAAATGAATGTTAAACATACAAACACATGTAATATTAGAAGGAAGCAATTTGGTTTGACAGAAATCCATACCAACAAAGCATGAGCTTTCAGATGATGACAAGCTCAGTAAATATCAACCATGTGAAATGACTCCAAAGACGCCTAATGAAAGCTTAGGAAGAATAAACAGAGCAAAGGAGAGGATTATCCCACTGTGCTTTCTGCTGAGAAATCTCTCTCCAGGACACAGTGCCTACTTCTCTTAAGGGCTCTTTAAAAAGGATAGTGTTCAACCAAATTTCTGAGAAAACTGGTCATATCCTAATGAAGAATAAAATCTTTTTGAGAAACGGGACATTCAATGGCTGAACACTCTCCTCAAATCAGAAACAAAATTATGTATTATGAAACAAAATGATAGGATATAAGAAATTTACATCAAACTAAGAACTTTATATTATTTTGTTAGTCTTAGGATAGTATAGTGCACCATACAAATTAATGAGATCATCACTTAAAACAGAATCATTGTTACAAATGTTTTAGAGATTATTTTTACACCAAACAACCCCATATCAACCAAAGACCTCAAGGCCCTTTCTTGGCCTCCTCCTAATGATTGCTTCTGTTATCCATGCTTTGATGACTATATTCCTGAATAACCTCATTCCTTTGAAACAGTAAAACACTCAAGCTATTAGCTCCTGATGTTTTATCTTGTTTTGGTAGATTAATTGGCTGGCTAAAACTGGCACCTAATTAATTGAAAATACACAATATATGGACCCCAGGACTAGATTCTATAACCAATGGTAGTGCTAAATCACTCAACAAAGAAAGTAGATTTTAGTTACTAATTACAAGCAGAGGTCATAATATATCCATTCACTTTCTGCCAATTGTCTAAGCCAGCATTCAAAAGAAAAATTCGTTTTGCATAGGCTTCTTAATAAAAGTATGCTGCTGGTCAAAAGGTCTTCTTTTGTTTTCCCTTAAAACACCACTTCCAATGGCTGCATCCAGCTATTATAAATATTAAGTGTTGCTCTACATGTAATTTTTCTCAAAGCTTCTAATTTTCACTATTTCATTATTGTCCATATTAAGCCTTATTGTACATAACAGCAAAGTACAAGAATGACACTAATCAGTGCATTACTTTACAGGTAGAAACAAGGAAGGAAATGATTATAATATTAGACACAGAATACATTTGGGAACAGAGGGTCATTTCATATTTCTAAGACATGGTATTCTGAATTTCTTAATGCAAGTGGACATTCTTTTGAAAGTTGTTGCTACTCTCTTTTTTTTTTTTTTTTTTTTCCCCATTTATTTATTTT
>NW_016107401.1:242590-250899 GCF_001604975.1 Cebus imitator | reverse complement strand
AAAGTTGTTGCTACATTGGAAAACAAAGAGGCACTAACATAAACTTGTATGTTACTCAGGTAATTTATACTTGGCTATGGAAACATAGATGGCTCTTCATCTGCCCTGTTTTGTACATCACTGCAACCACAGCATCCCTGTATATTATTTATAAATATTCTACATGTCAAAAAAGTATCTCACAAAAAATCTAAAATAAGTAATTAATTAAATTAAAACTAAGACAATAAATATGTGAAGGTGAGGACTGTAAAAACATATGTTCAGGGAAAATGTGAGGAGAAGCAGTTCTAAGAGTGGAAATTTGGAAATTACTTCCTTTGGGAAAACAACTTAGCACCTTTTGCAAAGTACAAATAATTCTCCAACTTTCTAATCATAAGATTTCTCTCTTTAGCTGACAAATGTAAGTGAGGAACACTATTTCCCGTTTCTAACCAAGACAGAGTAAATTTAATGAGTATCATTCCTATGTTAGTGTGATTTTTTTTTTCCTGTGAGATAAATTGAAACTCTAGGTGTTAACAGAGCATCAGATTTGCCTTGTAGGGAAGAAGGTGCAAGCTTGAGCTATTCAATAAATAAACAGTTACTATATTCAATTAATTCTTAGGAAATAAAAAAGACTTGAGACATAGATGGCCATCACACATGATGGCCACATCATGCGTATAGGGCTGTTTACATGAAAAATGACATTCACAACATAAGAGAAAGGAAAAGTCTTTCTTTTTACAGCATTGGGGAAAAGTCTGACATTTCTATCTTTGCATGTTATCTGGAAATAAACCCTCGGCAGTTTGGTTAGTAACTTCTGCTAATTTAAGAATGAAATGGTATGGTAGAAAAATTACAGCCCAAGTAGTTTGTGGCTTCTGCAATGAAGAGGTGAGGTCTATTTCCCCAACTCTTCACTCCAGGCTGGCCTTGTTATTTGCTCTGACCATTAGTAGGTGGAAGAGTAGCATTGTGTAGGTTCTAGGGCCTAGGCCAGAAGATGCCTTGCAGCTTTCACTTTCACCCTCATGTATTATTGCCCGGAGTCCACCATACAAAGTTGGTGTAGAACACTGGAATTGAGAATCATGTAGGGAAGACAAGCTGCCCTAATTGTCAGCTAGCATTAATGTCAGACAAGTCATCAATACCATCTTGGGTTTTCCAGTCCAGCCAACTCTCTAGTGTATGTAGACTCATGTATGAGCTCAGGCAAAATCAGCAGAGAGGTTACTAAGGTAACAACTATAAAATAATGTAAAATAATACAGTATTTTTTCAAGCAACAACGTTGCTATGTAGCAATAGGTAACCGAAAGACAAAATTTATTAAGTTACATTAGAGGCCATCTATCTGTATTCTCTGAAAGTGCCATATTAGAGAATTATAATACTATCAATAACAATTTGCTCTTTTTTAGTAAATGTGTATTATGTTACATGCACAAGGCTAGATAGTGTGTTGTTTTCTGAGCACACTCAGAATGTACCAGCTTGGTGATGCTAAGAAATTAATAACAATAGGAACCACTATTTTTCGTTTATTTGCTTTTGTTTTATAAATTATCAATAATTTTGTAAGCAAAATTATTTATTATGTAAATTATTACAGCAGAACTGAGTATTTTTTGTTGTGCAGTTCTACTCATTTTAACACATCGATAGAGTAAAGCAACAACCACCACAATCAGGCTACAGCTTCATTACCCCCAAAAGGTTCTTTACGCTATTTGTTTACACTAAAACCCCATTTCTATTTCCTGGAAGTTACTGATCTGTTTTCAATCACTGTAAATTTGGGTTTTCAAGAATATCATATAAATGGAATTATGCAGTAAGCAATCTTGAAACTGATTTATTTTACATTCTGTATACTGCCTTTAAATGCCATCTGAGTTTCTATGTGGATCAATAGTCTCTTAACTGTTGAGGACATTACATTGTATATAAGAACCACAATTTCTTACCGTTTTGCTTGTTCCTGACACTAGGGTTATTCCAATTTTTGATGAATAGGAAACGACAGCTATAAACATTTATGTATGAGATGTTGAGTGACCATGAGTTTTAATTTTCCTATGGTAAATACTGAAGAGTGGGATCACTAAGTCACATGGTGTTTATTAATTTTACAAGTAACTTTCAAATTATTTTCCAAATTAATCATGCCATTTTATATTCATATCAGCAATGTATGAAAGTTCACATTGCTCTGCATCTTTGTCAGGATTTGGTATAGTCAATATTATTTTTATACAATGTTACTGTTTTTAAATGATTTTTCAATAGACTATCTTCAGAGCAGTTTTAGATTCACAGAAATATTGAGCAGAAAGTAAAAACAATTCCCAAATCCTCCCCAACCCACACATGCATAGCTTCCCACCTAATCAACATTCCTCACCAGAATGGTGCATTTGCTATGATTAATAAACCTACATTAACCCGTCATTATCACCAAAGCTCAGAGTTTACATCAGTGTTCAGTCTAGGTGCTGTACATTCTATGGGTTTGAACAAATGTATAATAATATGTATCCACAATTTTAGTGCCATATACAGTCGTCCCTCGCTATCTATGGAGGATTGGTTCCCGCACTCTAACATATAGCAAAATCTGCACACACTCAACTCCCGTGGTCGAAAGTGTGGAATGCACATATCCGAAGTCAGCCGTCTGTATAGGCAGGTTGTCCATCCTAAGGATATCATACTTTGTATTCACTTTTAGTTTCTGAAACTTACATGTATGCGTAGACCTAAACAGTTTCGACTGTGTTAACTGTAGTTTCACTACTCTAAAAATTATCTGCACTGTACCTATTCTCTTTTCCCTCCCTGGAAACCCCTGGTTACCACTGATCTATTTACGGTCTCCATAGACTTGTCTTTTCCAGAATATCATATACTTGGAATCATACAGTATGTTTCTATTTCATATTGGCTTTTTTTCATTTGGTGATATTCATTTACATTTTCTCCATGTCACTCTATGTCTCTTCATGTCTTGATAGCTTATTTCTTTCTACCACTTAATAATATTTCGTTCTCTGGATGTATCACAATTTAACTAGCCACATATGTAAGGATATCATCGTTGACTCTCGGTTTGGCAATTGGGAATAAAGGTACTATAAACATCTGAGTGCAGGTTTTAATGTAAACATAAAATTTAAACTCATCATCTTTAATTTGTAAGATATTGCCAAACTGTTTTCCAAAGTGTCTGTACCATTTTGCATTCTAACCAGCAATGAATGAGAATTCATCTTGCTCCACATCCTCAGCACCATTTCCTGGTGTAGTCAATTTTCTGCATTTTGGTCATTTTAATAGATGTGTAGTGGTATCTTATCATTTTAATTTACATTTTTCTGATAACTTATAATATACGACAACTTTTCTTTTCCTTTTTCTTTTTCTTTTTTTACTTTACGTTCCAGGACAGGTATACATGTACAGAAAGTGCATGTTTGTTACATAGGTATACATGTGACATGGCGGTTTGCTGCATCTAACAACCTGTCACCTAGGCTTTTTTTGTTTTTGTTTTTTATTATACTTTAAGTTCTGGGGTACATAGGCAGATCTTGCAGGATTGTCACACAGGTATACACATGCCATGGTGGTTTGCTGCCTCTGTCCCTCAGTCACCTACATTAGGTATTTCTCCCAATGTTATCCCTCCCCAATCCTCTCACCCACTGCTATCCTTCCCTTAGTGCACCACCCCCCAGCAGAGCCCAGTGTGTGATGTTCCCCTGCCTGTGTCCATGTGTTCTCATTGTTCAACACCCTCTTATGAGTGAAAACATGCAGTGTTTGGTTTTCTGTTCTTGTGTTAGTTTGCTGAGAATGATGTTTTCCAGATTCATGCATGCCCCTGCAAAGGACATGAACTCATCCTTTTTTATGGCTGCATAGTATTCCATGGTGTATATGTGCCATATTTTCTTTATCCAGTCTAGAATTTATGGGCATTTGAGTAGGTTTCAGGTCTTTGCTATTGTAAACAGTTCTGCAGTGAACATACGTGTACATGTGCCTTTATAATAGAACTATTTATAATCCTTTGTGTATACGCCCAGTAATGGGATTGCTGGGTCAAATGGTATTTATATTTCTAGATCCTTGAGGAATTAACACACTGTCTTCCACGATGGTTGAACTAATTTACACTCCCACCAACAGTGCAAAAGTGTTCCAATTTCTCTACATCCTCTCCAGCATCTGTTGTCTCCAGATTTTTTAATAATTGTCATCCTAACTGATGTGAGATGTTATCTCAATGTGGTTTTGATTTGCGTTTCTCTAATGACCAGTGATGATGAGCATTTTTTCATGTTTGTTGGCCTCATAAATGTCTTCTTTTAAAAAAATGTCTGTTTATATACTTCACCCACTTTTTGATGGGGTGTTTGTTTTTTTCTTGTAAATTTGTTTTAGTTCCTTGTAGACTCTGGATATTAACCCTTTATCAGATGGGTAGCTTGCAAAAATCTTTTCCCATTCTGTTGGTTGTCGGTTCACTATAATGATTGTTTCTTTTGCTGTGCAGAAGCTCTTAAGTATAATTAGATCCCATTTGTCTAATTTGTCTTTTCTTGCCATTGCTTTTGGTGTTTTAGTCATGAAGTCCTTGCCTATGCATATGTCCTGAATGATATTGCATAGGTTTCTTCTAGGGTTTTTATGGTGTTAGGCCTTATGTTTAAATCTTTAATCCATCTGGAGTTAATTTTTGTGTAAGGGATAAGGAAGGGCTCAAGTTTCTGCTTTCTGCACTTGGCTAGCCAGTATTCCCAACACCATTTATTAAACAGAAAATCCTTTCCCCACTGCTTATTTTTGTCAGGTTTTTCAAAGATCAGATATTTGTAGATATGTGTTGTTACTTCCAAGGTCTCTGTTCTGTTCCATTGGTCTATATCTCTGTTTTGGTACCAGTACCATGCTGTTTTGATTACAGTAGCCTTGTAGTATAATTTGAAGTCAGGTCATGTGATGCCTCCAGGTTTGTTCTTTAGGTTTAGGATTGTCTTGGCTGTTTGGGCTCTTTTTAAGTTTCCATATAGATTTTAAAGTAGATTTTTCTAATTCTATGAAGAATGTCTATGATAGTTTAATGGGAATAGTATTGAATCTATAAATTACCTTGGGCAGTATGGCCATTTTCACAATATTGATTCTTTTATCTATGAGGATGGAATGCTTTTCCATTTGTTTGTGTCATCTTTTACTTCTAAAGGAATGGCACCAGCTCCTCTTTTTACCTCCAGTAGAATTTGGCTGTAAATCCATTTGGTCCTCAGCTTTTTTTGGTTGGTAGGCTATTATCACTGCCTCAATTTCAGAAATAGTTATTGGTCTGTTCAGGGATTTGACTTCTTTCTGGTTTAGTCTTGGGAGTGTGTATGTGTCCAGGATTTTTTCCATTTCTTCTAGATTTTCTAGTTTATTTGCATAGAGGTATTTATAGTACTCTCTGATGGTAGTTTGTATTTCTGTGGGGTCAGTGATGATATCCTCTTTATCATTTTTTATTGTGTCTATTTGATTCTTCTCTTTTCTTCTTTATTAATCTAGCTAGCAGTCTATCAATTTTATTAATTTTTAAATAAACTAGCTCCTGGATTCATTGATTTTTTTTGAAGGGTTTATCATGTATCTATCTCCTTCAGTTTCACTCTGATCTTAGTTATTTCTCATCTTCTGCTAGCTTATGGACTTGTTTTCTCTTGCTTCTCTAGTTTTTTTCATTGTTATGTCAGGGTGTCAATTTCAGATCCTTCTAGCTTTTTGGTGTGGGCATTTAGTGCTATAAATTTTCCTCTTAACACTGCTTTAGCTGCATCCCAGAGATTCCAGTACATTGTTTCTTTGTTCTTACTGGTTTCAAAGAACTTCTAGATTTCTGCCTTAATTTCATATTTACCCAGGTGTCATTCAGGAGCAGTTTGTTCAGTTTCCATGTAGTTGTGTGGTTTTGAGTGAGTTTCTTAATCCTGAGTTCTAATTTGATTGCACTGTGTTCTAAGAGACTGTTTGTTATGATTTCAGCTCTCTTGCATTTGCTAAGGAGTGTTTTACTTCAAATTATGCTGTCAGTTTTAGAGCCAGTGCCATGTGGCACTGAGAAGAATGTATATTCTGTTGTTTTAGTGTGGAGAGTTCTGTAGATATCTATTAGGTCCATTTGATCAGATAGTTGAATTCAAGTCCTAAATATCCTTGTTAATTTTCTGTCTCACTCATCTGTCTAATATTGACAGTGGGGTGTTAAAATCTCTTACTATTATTGTGTGGGATTCTAAGTCTCTTTGTAGATCTCCAAAACTTGTTTTATAAATCTGAGTGTTCCTGTATTGGGAGCATCTATATTTAGGATAGTTAGCTATTCAAGTTGAATTGATCCCTTTACCATTATGTAATGTCATTCTTTGTCTTTTTTGATCTTTGTTGGTTTAAAGTCTGCTTTGTCAGAGACTAGGATTGCAACCCCTGATTTTTTTTTTCCATTTGCTTGGTAAATTTTTCTCCATCCCTTTATTTTGAGCTTAGTTGTGTCTTTGTACATGAGATGGGTTTCTTGAATAGAGCACACAGATGGATCTTGACTATTTATCTAATTTGCTAGACTGTGTCTCTTAATTGGGGCATGTAGTCCATTTAAATTTAAGGTTAGTTTTGTGATATGTAAATTTGATGCTGTTATCATTATGCCAGCTGGCTGGTTTGCACCCTAGTTGATACCATTTCTTCATAGTTTCATTAATCTTTATATTTTGCATAGCTGGTATCAGTGTTTTCTTTCCATATTTAGTGCTTCCTTCAGGAGCTTTTGCAAGACAGGCTTGGTGGTGACAAATTCCTTCAGCATTTGCTTGTCTGAAATGGATTTGATTTTGACCTGGCCTTTCACTCTGACTGGCATTAATATTATTTTCCTTCATTTTGACCTTGGAGAATCTGATGATTATGTGTCTTCAGGTTGATCTTCTCATGGAGTTTCTTACCAGAGTTCTTTATATTTCCTGAATTTGAATGTTTGTCTGTCTTGCTAGGTTGGGGAAGTTCTCCTGGATAATATCCTGAACTGTGTTTTCCAACTTAATTCCATTCTTCTCATCATTTTCAAGTACTCCAATCTATCATAGGTTCTGTCTTTTTATGTAGTCCCATATTTAGGTTTTGTTAATTCCTTTTCATTATTTTTTCTCTAATCATGTCTGCCTGCCTGTTTCTGCAAGATAGCCTTCCATCTCTGATATTCTTTCTTTTGCTTGATCAATTTGACTCTTCCTAGTTACATATGCTTCATGAAGTTCTTGTGTTGTGCTTTTCAGCTCCATCAGGTAATTTATGTTCTGCTCTAAACCGGTTATTTTAGTTAGCAGCTCCTCTAAACTTTTAAGGTTTTTGGCTTCTTTGTATTGGGCTAGAATATTCTCCTTTACTTCAGTGGAGTTTGTTATTATCCATCTTTTGAAGCCTACTTCTGTCAATTCATCCATCTCATCCTCTGTCCAGTTCTGAGTCCTTGCAGGAGAGGTGCTGCAATAATTTTGAGGAGAAGAGACACTCCTGCCTTTTGGGTTTTCAGAATTATTTCACTGATTCTTTCTCATCTTCATAAATTTGTCTAGTTTTGATCTTTGAGGCTACTGACTCTTGGATGAGGGTTTTGTGGGAACATTTTATGTTGATACTGTTGTTCTTGCTTTCTGTTTGTTTGTTTGTTTCAATAGTTAGGTCCCTCTTCTGCTGCTGCAGTTTGCTTGGGGTTCACTTCAAGCCCTTTTCATCTGGTTTAGTCCTGCACCTGGAGATGTCACTGGAGGAGTCTGAAGAACAGCAAAGATGGGTGCTTGCTTCTTCCTCTGGGATTTCTGACCTTGAGGGGCACCAACCTGATGCCAGTAGGAATGCTCCTGTATAGGATGTCTGAAAACACCTGTCAGGGGGATCTCCCCCAGTTGAAGCAGGACCTTAAATGGGAAGCAGGATCCATTTAACAAGGCACCTTGTCCTTAGTGGAGGAGATATGCTGTTCTCGGGGGGAAACCCACTTGTCTGGGCTGTCCGGATTCCTCAGAGCTCCTACCTTGGCTGCCGGTGGGGGCGTCCCTGCCTGTGTGGCTCTCAGGTGGGCCACCGCACTACACTGCTCTTTATTCCTCTCTGTCATCACACCAGCTGCCTAATGAGTCCTAATGACAAAACCTGGATGCCTGAGTTGCTGGTGCAGGATTCCCATGCTGTTTTGGATGTTTTGGATGGGAGCCTCCTCCACTCGCCACTGTTTCCTTTTT
>NW_016107401.1:202728-242575 GCF_001604975.1 Cebus imitator | reverse complement strand
TATGGAGTTTTGCTCTCGTTACCCAGGCTGGAGTGCAATGGCACAATCTCGGCTCACCACAACCTCTGGCACCTGGGTTCAAGCAATTCTCCTGCCTCAGTCTCCCAAGTAGCTGGGACTACAGGTACACGCCACCACACCCAGCTAATTTTTGTATTTTTAGTAGAGATGTAGTTTCACCACGTTGACCAGGATAGTCTTGATCTCTTGACCTTGTGATCCACCCACCTCAGCCTCCCAGTCACCGCTGCTTCTAGTCAGTCATCTTGGCTCCCTTAAGGCAACTTTTCATATGCTTATTTGCCATCTTACATTTTCTTTGGTTAGTTGTGTGTTAATATCTTTGGTACATTTTTAAATTTGCTTGTTTGTTTTCTTATTATTGAGTTTTAAGAATAGTACATATATTTTGGAAAACAGACTTTTATCAGATATGTCTTTTGCAAATGTTTCCTCTCACTCTGTGGCTTGTCTTTTCATTCTCTTGTCAGTGTCTTTTGAAAAGGAGAAACTTTTAATATTAATGAAGTTCTGCCTATCACTTCTTTCTTTTATGGAGTGTGCTTTTGGTGTTATACCTAAAAAATCATCGCTGTGTCGAAGGTCATCTAGATTTTCTCCTATGTTATCTTAAGTAAGTCTTATAGATTTTCATTTTACATTTGGGACTGTGACCCATTTTGAATTAATTTCTATAAAGGATGTAAAGCTGTGTTTAGATTTATTTATTTATTGCAGGTGGATGTCCAGTTATTGTACCATCATTTGCTAAAAACTTATCAGGAAAGATCTATACTAACAATGTAGTTATTGAGGACACAAATCAGGATCAGTCAAATAAAGAGAAACATAGAGTGACATCTGGAAGACTTCCCGGCATAGAGCTTCTGCATTCTAGTCCCATGGAATCAAAGGCACATCAATGTGTTCCCCTACCAGGAAGCTCGACTGAACTTCAATGTCCAGAGTTTTTACTGAGGTTTTATCACAGAGGCTTGATTAAATCATTGGTCATGTGATTGAACTCAGTGTTTAAACCTTTTCCCTCCCAGAGTTCAGATTGGTTTAAGGACTCAACCCTTTAACCAGGTGGTTGTCTTTCGGGTATTGTGGGTCCCAATCTTAGAGCTATATAGGAACCTACCATGATTTACTTCATTAGTCTAAACTATCAGGTATTATCCAAAGGAGCTCATGAATGACAAACACACTTCTATTACTCAGAAAATTGTAATGCCAGGAATTCAGACAAAAAAATATAAATACGACAACAATCTTGATTTTTGTTAATTGATGTAACCACCAAATATATTGCACAAATCCCAAGAGGAGAAAAATAAGGTAATATAGTTACCCAAATATTTACTATTTTTGTTTCTTTTTCTTTATGTCTAATGTTTCCAGTTTTTAAATTTTCCTGGTCCTATTTTACTTGTGTTTAAGATGTCCTTTAATGATGTTTATTGCAGTTTCATTGGAAACAAATTATATTGGATTTTATTCTCCTGTGGTATCTTTATTCTTACTTTTAATTGTAGAAGATAGTTTTTCTAGATATAGAATTCTAGATTTATATTTTCTGTCAGCACTTTAGGCTGTGTCATGTCCTTCTGATCTCTATGGTTGCTGAAGAGAAACCTGTCCTTCAAATTGCTGTTCTCCTGTATACAGTATGTCCGTTTTCTCTGGCTCTTCTCAAAAATTACTTTTCATCTTTGGTTATATGTTAACCTGTTTTGAATGCTCTGTGTTTCTTTGAATCTATAGGCTTATGTCTCTCATTGCTAGAGGGGAGGTTGTTCAATGTTATTTTCAGTACTACACATTTTTTTCTCTATTTTTCTGAAACTTTGATAACACATTTTGGATCTCTTTATTGTCCAGTTGGTACTTGATTTTTGTTTTTAATTTTAATATTTTGGCTATTGCCCAGAAAATAATTGAGTAACATTGAATAATTGCTATTGCTCTAGCCTCAGGTGCAGAGAATCTTTCCACTGGCATCTCTGTCTTACTAAGAGCTGGAGCCTAGACTCACAGGCAACAAATATTTATAGAATACAGTTAATCTAATAGGCCTTATGCTAAGTAATTTACATCGATTATCTTCTTTTCTGTGACTATAGGCTACTGATCTTTTTTCAATTGTACAGATGAAGAAATTGATTATTTGAAATAATCCATTTGCAATTTTCTGTAACTTGCTTATGCTCACACTGCTACCAACAGATCCCTGTGCTCAAAGACTTTAGGCCTATTGAGTTGTAGAGCATGAAGCACTTTCCTGGAGTAGCTTGAGCTGGGGCAATCACCCAAACTGAGAATGAGATTGTGGATATAGAGAAATTTGTGTGAAAGTTCTGAGTAGCAAAATCTGAAGAAAATTACATAACTAATGCTGAAGACCAATTTGCCTCTTTCATTATTTTATTTGGCTCTGGTCCTGCTGCCAAAGTCTTTCCAAGGTCAGAGCTAAGGTTTCCTTGCAGTGAGAAAATGTGCTTGAAGGCTTCTTAAAGCTCTAGGAGTCTAAGAGCAAAAAAAACTTCAACAGATTTTGAAAACAGAGAAAAAAGTGTGATGAATAAAAACAGTAAAGAGACTTCACTGATAACCCTCTGGCTTTGTCCAGTGGCAACTTAGCCTTTTGGAGTAGCTACAAATTTGAGCTTGAAGAAATGCTATTGGCATTTTAGTAGGCTAGAATTTTATTTTAGCACACATACAATGTTTAAAAGTTGATACAAGTTTTTTAATTGAATTATTAAAAGCTTATCGTCTGAAATTATATTAGATTATCTAAGATTGCCCCCAATTTTTATTTATGTGAGTGCCTAAGGGAGACCCTTAAAATTAGTGGTTAGCATAAATTAAGAGATAGCTACAAAGTGAATAAACTTTAAGATAATGTGATCTTGATTCAGAATCTGAATCCTGTCATTATTTGACCTCATGAAATATAAAATTTTATATAGAATTCTGTGATGTTATTTATTCAGCACAGTGGTATTTTTTTCTTTTTAAACAAAAACTCAAAGTATCACCAGCAAAAATACTTAAAACAAAACAAACAACAAAGCAAATGAAAAAATATTCCCCAGATTAAGCAGCTGTGTAGTAGGAAATTGTTAAAAAAAAAAAAAGTTTACAACCTAATTTTAACCCATTCTACTAGAATGTACAATTGTATATAGTATTTTTGGAGTTCACTTGTTTGCTCTATTTAATTGGCTAAACTACATTGTTGGAAGTAAGATGTGGTCTGTGACAGAGACCACATCAAAATGAACTATCTCAGGCTGTTTGGAAATGGCTAATCTAGATTAAAGTTTCCCTAAACAAACTCTTTTGGTATGGGGGCTGGTGAAGGAGTGGTGTAATAGAAAAATTATAATTCGTAAATCAACATCCATGCTTTCTAAGTCAGGGATGGCTGAGTCACTTAACTTGCACTTGGCTTTTTTATAACTATTGATACACATTTTTGAAAATTGTGATTGTATTAGTTTGCTAGGACTGTCATAATAAAGTGCTATAGACTACATGGTTCAAAAAACAAATTTATTTTCTCAAAATTCTGAAGGCCAGAAGTCGAAGATCAAAGTATAGGCAAGGTTTGCAATTTCACCTTGGCTTGTATATGGCCATCTTCTCACTGTCCTCACAAGGTGTTCCCTCTGTTTCTGTGCCCTAATTTTCTCTTCTTTTAAATACCAGTCATACTGGATTAAGGTTCACTCCAGTGATCTCATTTTAACTTAATTACCTTTATAGAGACCCTATCTCCAAATACAGTCATAGTCTGAAATACCAGGGTTAGGACTTCAACCTATGAATTTTGGGATGACACAATTCAACCCTTAACCATGATATTTAGATTTTATAACATATGATGTATACATATAATATGCATATATATGTGTTTATATATTTATATTTTTAACCAGAGAAGAAAGACCATCATACAAAATTGCTTTCTTTTAAAGTGAGATATTACACTTGACCTACATTTACAAAAGAAAAAAATTGGTTATACATTTTTATTTAGTCATTAAACTTCTACCCCTAGCTCTAGCAAGTTGGTCTGAACTAGCAATGGCATTTAGAAAGCAGTCAGAGAAGCTTGTGGCTCTGTCGTGCCTAAGGCCACGTGCCTTTGTGTCAGCACAATCCTCACCAAAATCACTTTAGTTATTTATGTTTCCTGCCTGGCCTAAGGTATTTAAGTTTATAACAAATGCTGCAACCACATATAGACCATGTGAATCATGCCAGCTGGCCCGGTTTCAGATATTCTCTTCCTGGAGGCAATGGATGGTGGTTTTGATTTATTATCTGACAGAAGTTTCTGAGAGGCATGGCTTAGTTAAGATTTAAAACTCAACATCAAGTAAAAACGATTTAATGTTTTTGATGTTTGCATGTTTTTACCGTAAGTATATCTTCAAATGAGACTGGAACTGTGAGTTTGATGAAGCGATATCAATTACATTGTCAGTTAAAGCTGTGTCTGTACAAAAATTGGAAAAGTGAAGTTTTCAGTCAAACTCTTACAGTTTTGTAATTTATATTATGCTATGTAATTAGTTATTTCACCTTTTAGTGTATTGAGTAAGATTGTATGTATAAGCCATCTTTTTAGAAATAAATGAAAAATAGTAAAAGCAGTTTGTGTGTGTGTGTATGTGCTGTATAAATTTGAAACAGTGAGTTAGATCATTGATTACTTTTTCACTCTTCATTGTGTTAGCATTCTGGGATAAACATGACCACATATACGAATGCAGTATATGTTCTATGACAGCTGGGAATTCGTGAGTTCTATGACAAATTATGAACAGAAACAGATTATCATAAAAAGAAGATACTTTCCATATCTAACTCATATAGATAGTCAAGAAAATGAGAATAAATAAACCTCATATTATGATCTTTTCAAGTATTTATAGTGGGTCTAATTTCATGGAATTTTAGATTTGATCCTCTCTCCTTGAATAAGTTCATCAAGAGATTTTATTCTTCAAGTGATTCACACACAAGATACATTATCTTCAGGCTCTTCATGTAGTAAACCACTTATGCCTTTAAACAGTCAAATGGCACCTTGTCAAGGTGCCCTCAGAGTTGGTGAAAAGTAAATATGCTAATCCAAATGTTTTTCCTTATCTGCCATGTTTCCTTTTTCATTTAAAGCTATTATTATTACTTTATGATAATCTATTTTCAGAAATACTAGATGACTAATCACATGCCTGTTCTCCCTTTCACGCATCACCTATAAGCCTACAATGTTGCTAATTGAACAAGAGCTGCATTTCGACAGAAAAACCTAGGAGAAAATCAAGCTGGAAGTCTATGTATCCTGCCTAAGCTGTGACCTGCATTTTACCAGCATCCACCACTACTTTTGTCTTTTTAATTTTTTTCACTCTAGTCTTGCAGATTTGCCTTAGCTAATTATGAGATATAACCAGCCAGGCAGCAAAGCAAAGCCTTTGATCAAGGCTTCCTGCTCACATTGTACCTCGGTCCAGCAGCATCTAAAGGAGAAGCTCTAAGGATGCTAGCTGAATTCTGTAGTGACCTACAGTGTTCACCTTATTTGAGGATGCATGTGATTTAAAACTTCACACGACACTAGGATAACAGGAATGATTACCAGGCCTAGTATACCCTCGTCTTATGCCTGCACATCATGGGAACTGTAAAGAGTCAACATAGTGTTTTCTGTATTGTGTCACTTAGCAGGAAGCTGCCAGTTTGATCATGCAACAGTGACTGACAGAAGCTGAGGGCAAGCAGATTTTGTGGAAGAGGATAGTGGGAGATGGAGCAAACGGTAAGAAACATCTCTTGGATGAAAGGAAGCTCTTCTTAGTGATCCTGACATGAGCTCAGAGGCTCTGGGAGAGAACAGAAGTGTGACCTTCAGGATTTGCTAGGCAGGCTGGCACCTGTATTGGCATACTCTGGAGAGATGCCCTGGAGAGGTGTGAACTCCGAACTCCCTTCACAGGACTAGCTGGAAACAGAAGACTTTACACATGACTTTCTGCTAGGAGGTCACCCCATTTTATTTTTGCTGATTAATTAACATTCAACTTAATTGCCAACTCCCTGAACCTAAATGTGCTTACTGCCTAATATTGTTTGATTTCTCTTCCAATCCTCCAGAGTTTTAACCTCCCACCAGTTTCTACTCAGCTGACAGTTGTTTTTCTCTCTAATTCTTGCATTTTTTGTGAAGCTGTTGGTTTGAAATGCAAGGTGATCTTGCAGGAAAAAAAAAATGACAAACTTCTTTATAGTCTCAGCAGCACCTCCAGTCAGCTCTTCAGTTCTGATTCAAGGTGACTGCTTTTTGTGTTACATTTCTTATCTTCACATTCTGTTTCAAGAGCTGCCAGAACATTCATTTCATTTTTAAAATGAATGCAAAAATCCCCAAAGCATCCACAGGACCATTGAGGCTTACTAATTAGATTCATTAAACAGCACTAAAAAGCGAAGAGAATTTGTCTCTTATTCTGCTTATTTCTTTTTCCTTCAAAACTCCCTCCACAAACTGCTTTATTAAGTAATATTCTATGTGCCATAATAATGGTCCATCTTGCTAAAACATTGGGTCACAAAGTGTTAGTTCATTAGACTTTTTGTCAGTGCAACACAGTGTCAGTTCTGGTATTGCATCTGGGTGTTCTGGTATTCAGGGTGTTATAAAGTGGTAAAAAACTATGATTAGTGTGATGTCTAATTTTGGAGCTATAACTATGCTAGAGAAAATGCACAGAAAACCTGAGTACACATTTTTTTTACTTTAAATAAGTTTTTATTACAACATCAGCTTAAACATTTACAAAAAGTATTTATTTAATTGCACATTTCTGAGTTTTAAAACATCTACAGATTTATGTAACAACCAGCACAATTAGGATGCATAATAATTGCAACACCCCAAAGAACTCTCTTGTGCTGTCACTTGGTGGCCAAATCCCCCTTCCACACCATCCCTGACAACCAATGACCTGCTCTTCATACAAATTGTTTTGTTTTTTTTCCAATATATTTATTTTTTACATAATTTAGAAGGTAACCTTTGAGACTATTTTCACATTTCATATTGTCTTTAGAATTCATTCATGCTTTTGTGTATATCAATTGCTCATTTATTTTATTGTTGAATAGTATTATATTGTAGGTTTGTACCAGAATTCATTCATTTCCTTACTCAAAGTCATTTGGGTTTTTTGCAGTTTTTCATGAATGTAAATTGAATGCTGCAAATTGACTGCTGTAAATCTTCACATGTAGGCTTTGTAGGATGGATGGGACATATGGTAAGCTCAAATGTAACATTATAGGAATCAACTGGACTTCCAGTTTCTAGTCCAGCATATAAGAGACTTAGAAGTAGCCACTCTATTTTAACAAGTAAAAGGATGAACAAACTGAAAAATCGACAGCTCTTCTGATATCTATCAGAGAAGTGAGGCCACATAGAAAACCAATGCCCCCGCTTCACCCAAATTGGAGAGACAGATAGATAAGTACAGAGAATTACAGCTTACCAGGGCAAAAAAAACCCTGAGTGGGAACAAGTTCTGGGGTAAGAAAAACTAAACTATAATTGATGAATTGCTGGAGGCTCAGTGTGGACAAGTCTGAGAGTTAAAAACTTCAGGGGTACCCAGTCATAGAGGGACCCTCACACCTTCGTGAGTTTTACTTCTAGGAACTCTAAAAGATTGCCACAGAAAATATCACAGAGATGACTTGGCATGGTGGTTCACGCCAATAATTCCAGCACTTTGGAAGGCCAAAGAAGGAGAAAAACTTGAACTAGGAGTTTGAGACTAGCCTGGCCATCATGGCTGTATTAATCTGTTTTCACACTGCTAATAAAGATATACCTGGAACTGGGAAATGTACAAAAGAAAGAGATTTAATGGACTTACAGTTCCACATCGCTGGGGAGGCCTCAGAATCATTGCAGAAGGTGAAAGCCATGTCTTATATGGTGGCAGACAAGAGAAGACAGGACTTGTGCAGAGGAACGCCCCTTATTAAACCATCAGATCAAATGAGACCTATTAACTGTCATAAGAACAGCATGGGACAGACTTGCCCCCAGTATTCAATTACCTCTCACCTGGTCCCTCCCACACATGTGGGAATTCAAGATGAGATGAGATTTGGGTGGAGACACAGCCAAACTATGTCATTCTGTCCCTGGCCCCTCCCAAGTCTCATGTTGTCACATTTCAAAACAAATCATGCCTTCCCAACGGTCCCCCGAAGTTTTAACTCATTTCAGCATTAACTCAAAAGTCCACAGTCAAAAGTCTCACCTAAGACAAGGAAACTCCATTCTGCCTATGAGCCTATAAATTCAAAAGCAAGTGTTAGTTACTTTTTAGACTCACTGTGGGTATGGGCATTGGGTAAATACAGCCAATCCAAATGTGAGAAATTGGCCTAAACAAATGGGCTACAGACCCCATGCAAGTCTGAAATCCAGCAGGGCAGTCAAATCTTAAAGCTCCAAAATGATACTCTTTGACTTCATGTCTCACATCCACGTCATGCCAATGCAAGAGGTAAGTTTCTTTGGTTTTGGACAGCCCTGCCCCTGTGACTTTGCAGAGTACAACCTCCATACTGGCTGCTTTTTGGGCTGGCTTTGAGTGTCTATGGCTTCTCCAGGTGCATAGTACAAGTTGTTGGTGGATCTACAATTCAGGGGTCTAGAGGATGCTGGCCCTATTCTCACAGCTCCACGAGGCAGTGCCCCAGTAGAGACTCTGGATGGGGCCTTTAACTCTGCATATCCCTTCAGCACTGCTCTAGTAGAAGTTGTTCTTGAGAGCCCTGCTCTGCAGCAAACACTTGTCTGGACATCTAGGCATTTTGATACTTCCTCTGAAATCTAGGCAGAGGTTCCCAAACTTCAATTCTTGGCTTCTGTGTGCCCACAGGCTCAAAACCATGTGGAAGCTGCTAAGGCTTGGAGCTTCCACCTTCTGAAGCCACAGCCCAAGCTGTACCTTGGCCCCTTTAGGCCATGGCTGTAGTGCCTGGGACATAGGGCATCAAGTCCCTAGGCTTCACATAGCTGGGGTGCCTTGAACTGGCCCAGGAAACCATAAATTTCTCCTAGGCCTCTGGGCCTGGGCCTGTGATGGGAGGGGCTGTCATGAAGTCCTCTGGCATGCCCTGGAAACAAGACATGGTCTCCATTGACTTGGTGAAGAACATTCAGCTCTTTGTTACTGTTGCATATTTCTGCAGTCAGATTGCATATTTCCTCAGAAAATGAGATTTTCTTTTCTATTTCATTTTCAGGCTGCAAACTTTCCAAACCTTTGTGTTCTGCTTCCCTTATAAAACTGGATGCCTTTAACAGCACCCAAGTTAACTCTTGAATGCTTTGCTGCTTAGAAATTTCTTCTACCAGAGATGCTAGATTATCTTTCTCAAATTCAAAGTTCCACAAATCTCTAGAGCAGGGCAAAATGCCACCAGTCTAGTTGCTAAAACATGGCAAGAGTCACCTTTGCTCCAGTTTCCAGCAAGCTCCTTATCTCCATCTGAAACCACCTCAGCCTGAATTTTGTTGTCTATATCACTATCAACATTTTGTTAAAAGCCATTCAAGAAGTCTCTAGGAAGTTCCAACCTTTCCCACATTTTCCTGTCTTCTTCTGAGCTCTCCAAACTATTCCAACCTCTGCCTGTTACCCAGTTCCAAAGTCAATTCCACATTTTTAGGTATATTTTCCCAGTGCCCCACTCCCAGTACCAATTTATTGTATTAGTTCATCTTCACATTCCTGATAAAGACATACATGATACTAAGCAATTTATAAAAGAAAGAGGTTTAATGAACTTACAGTTCCATGTGGATGGGAAGGCCTCACAATTATGACAAAGGTGAAAGGCATGTTTCACATAGCGGCAGACAAAAGAAGAGAAATCTTGTGCAGGGGAACTCCTCTTATAAAACCATCAGATCTCGTGAGACTCATTCACTATCATGAGAACAGCACCATGGGAAAGACTTGCCCCATGATTCAATTGCCTCGCACCTGATCCTACCCATAACACATGAGGATTCAAGATGAGATTAGGATGGGGACACAGCCAAACAATGTGAATGGCAAAACCTGTCTCTACCAAAAATACGAACAATTATTTGGGTGTGGTGGTGCTTGCCTGTAGTCTCAGCTACTTGAGAGGCTGAGGTGGGAGGATCACTCGAGCCCAGGAGGTAGAGGTTGTAGTGAGCTGAGATTGCACCACTGCACTCCAGCCTGGGTAACTGATTGAGACTCCATCTCAAAAAAGAAAAAAAATATATACATCACAGAGAAAATCCCTTTATCCTCCAAGCAGACAGAAGTGAAAATGAATCATTTTGAAACACGCTGGAGCCATTTTTTACTTGACAAGTTCTGCCCTCAGGAGAAAACAGGTAAACAGAATATAACCCTTGCTGGAATATGAGCTTAACTGACCTATTAGAAGGGTAATGCCTAACTCCATCCTCCTCTAGCTGTCCTGTTTCATTTAAGGGAGTTGGGACACTGAGAAACAATGGTGAAGTTCACAGTCCAGGGCTACTGAAAGACTAAAACCTAATCGCAGAACTATAGAATGCTTTCCCTCCTTCCACACCTTATAACTACATTTACCTCAGTTACTTTTAATCTGTACACCATGCCCACTTTTCGACAGAACATTTCAAGGCATAACAAAGAGAGAAAAAAAAAAACATGCCGTTCAACGAAACTTAACCAGCATCAGAATGAGATGTAGCAGGAATGTTGAAATTATAATAATTTTTTAAACTATGATTAATATGTTAAAAGTTTTAATGGAAAAAGCAAACAACATGGAAAAACAGATGAATAATGTAGAGATATTAAAATTCTAAGAAAGAATTTTTAAAAAATTGTTGTTGCCAAAAACCCTAAGCGGAAATAAAGAATGATAGACTCATTAATAGGTGGGACACAAGTGAGTAAAGAATCTGCAATGGAGGATACAACAGAAAACATTGAAATTGAATAGCAAAGAGAAAAATGACTAAAGAAAAGACAGAAAAAAATATCCAAGAATGTTAACCAACTAAAAAAGGTATAAACACACAATAGGAAAAGAAGGAGAAGAAAGAGAGAAAAGTAATGTTTGAAACAGTAATGGCTGAGAATTTTCTGAAATTAATGTCAAACATGAAACCACTGATCCAGAAAACTCAAAGAACACAGATCAGGATAAATACAAAACACAATCACATCCAAGTATATCGTTTTCAAACTTTAAAAAATCAAAGATGAAGAAAAGATCTCAGAAGAAGAAAGAAAAAATCACCAGACCTATAGAGAAGCAAAGATAGCAATTAAAAATTTTCCCCTATATTCATTCAAAGGAGGATTGTTTACAGGAACAGTTACTAAAATCTGAGAATGCTTGATTTCCTTCTATAAAATGGCATATTATTTACATATAATCTGCATACAACCTCTGCATACTTGAAATTAACTCTAGATTACTTATAATAGCTAATAAAATGCAAATGTTATATAGTTATTATGCTGTATTATTCTTTATTTGTATGTTTTATTGTTATTTATTATTTTTTTCTAAAGAGGTTTGACCTGAGGTTCTTGAATCCCCATATGCAGATCCTGCAAATATGAAGAGCTGACTATATCCAAGTTCTCAGAAACCATGCAAGCAAGAAGAGAGTGGAGTGCAATAATTAGCATTGAGAGAAATGAGCAAACTCTTCTCTTGAGTGGCTGTACCATTTTGCAGTCCCACCTATAATCAATTTCCAGTTGTTCCATGTAGTAGTCAGGATTTGGTATTACAGTGTTTTTCATTACAGTCATTCTAATAAGTGTATATTAGTATAGCCTAGCATTTTGGTTTCAATTTGCATTTCAATAATGACTAATAATGTTGAGCAGCTTTTCATATGCTTATTTGTTATCCTATGACTTCTGTGTTACAGTAAATATTCAATTTTTTTGCCCATATTTTGATTAAATTGTTTGTTTCCTTATTCTTGATTTACAACTTAGTTATATATTCTGTATATCAAGTTATTTGCTGGATATGTGAGTTGAAATATGTTTAAGAAGTCTTTGCATAACTCAAGCACACATAGATCTTTCCCTGAATTTTAGAATAATCCATTTTGAGTACATTTTCTTTTCTTTCTCTTTTTTTTCTCTTTTAAGATAGTCTTGCTTAACCCCAAGGCTGGAGTGCAGTGGTGTGATCTCTGCTCACTGCAACCTCCACATCCTGAGTTCAAGCAATTCTCCTGCCTCAGCCTCCTGAGTAGCTGGGATTACAGGAGCACTCCACCATGCCCTGCTAATTTTTAGTATTTTTAGTAGAGATGGGTTTCACCACATTGGCCAGGATGGTCTCGATCTCTTGACCTCGTGATTCTCCTGCCCCAGTCTCCCAAAGTGTTGGGATTACAGGTGTGAACCACCACCCCATGTGGCATTTTGATACCTATATACAATATATAATGATCAAATCAGGATAACTGGCTTATCCCTCGCCTCAAACATGTACTTTTACTTCTATTGGAAATATTGTAATTCTTCTCTTCTAGCTATTTCAAAATACACAATAAACTATTTTAACTATAGTCTTCCTACTGCATTATCAATTACTATGACTTATTTATTCTACCTAACTCTAATTTTGAACCCATTAACCAAGTTCTCTTCATTTTTTTCCTCTCCATGGTGGTTTTTTTGCAGGACTCCTTTATTACATTTTTAGTGCCCATGGAATTTAAAAAGCCATTTCCTCTTTCATTCTTGACACAAGAACACTGTCTTTACTAATTTCCTAGTCAAAATTAGTAAAGTCAAAATTGGCTACCATTTTATTGATGTTTACACATAACCACCTTTTTATTTAATTATTTCAATTGTTTCTATGTTAATTTTTTTGCTATCAGCTTGTATTTTTATTTCTTTTTTCTTCATGATTTAGGTTTAAATTTCTCTTCATTTTCTAGATCCTTCAGATGAAAGCTTAAAGTAGTAATTTCAGAACTTTGTTATTTCTAATAAATGTATTTAGTTCTATAAATGTATTTAATTTGTGTTTTTCGTATATATATATATATATATATATATACATGTCCAATATATATATATATATATATGTCCATGTCAATATTTGTGGAATACACCAACTATCTATCTATCTATCTCTATATATATAGAGATAGATAGATATATGTATATATATATTCAAGTTCATTGAATCTTTCCTCTATAATTTTCAACCAGCTATTGAGCCATCCAGGCAATTTTTAGGTTTTTTTTTAAAAATGTATTTCAGTTTTAAATGTCTGCCTTGTAAATAATGTATTTCCTTCTTTTGAAATTTTTAATCTTTTCATTTGTTTCAAGTGTTCTCACTCTTATTTTATAGAGCTAGTTTATAATTGCTTGAAAATTTGTATCTAATCATTGTGTGTTTGGCCTGTTTTATTTTTCTTGAAAGTTATTGACATTTTTCTGTTTCTTTGTATGTTGCATAATTTTCTATTGTGTCCTATTATGCCCTCAGTCTTAGGTTCCTATTAAAATCTTCTAGAGAATGTTGACTCTTTCTTTCTTTGTTTAAACAAGTAATCAACCTTGATTGGTTTAGGCTTCAAGTACTGTTCAGTTTTATGTGACCTGTGGTTCTGGTGTTAGTTCGGCTTTTAAAGCTTCTGTTTTGCTATTTGGCTGTAACTGCTTATATGCCACCCAGGGAACTAACTATCTGATAGCTGGAGGTTGATATGTCTTACAGGTCAGTTCTCCAAGCGATTGGCTTTCACATCATTTTCACGAATGCACAGCTAGGACTTCTTGATCTTCTTAACAATTCTCTCTTCTTCATAATCTCCCCAATTTCACTTTGTCTCAGAGCATATCCTTCCCGTTCCGCAGCCAGAAAGTCAAGATTTTAAAGTTTTGACAATGTTGCGCATCTCCTGTAAGTGTATTTTTCTCTAGGGCAAATTAGAAAACCTGACTACTGCTACCAATTCAACACCATAGGATTTGAAGCGTGAGGACCTCCAAGGCAGGTAGAGCTGGGAGTGAAAAAGAAACAGAAATGCCTATAACCCTCTCAGTTTCCAAGGTTCCCTTTATTACTCCTCTGACCAGAGAGAGAGGATTTTCCATGGCAACACACTTTGTGCAGTTGCAAATTTAGACTGCTCTGAGGCTAAGAAGGATGTGCAATTGGGCGTGAGTGGCAGACAGAAAGATAACCACTGTGTCAGTCTTTTTTCAAGATTTTCCTCCCAAATCTATCTGCTATATTTACTTTTTAGTCCTTGAATAATTGTTTTATGTACATTATGTAGAATTTTTAGTTGTAATCAATGGAAGAGGCTAGAAGTTTCTTTCATCTTAACCATACCAGAATATATATATGCATATATATATTCTGAACTTGAATTTGAACTTGAATTTGGAAATGAATTTTAAACAACAGAAATAAGAAACAGAGAATTCTTACCTCTGTTACCACATTTATGAAAACAAGCTGAATTTATTGATATCTGATCTTTTAGCTCTCACATTTCATTTCAGATTATTGTTAAATGAGATGAAGAATCACAGAGTAATTTCCAAACAGAACTAACTAAAGTGCTACTACCTGGATTTCAAAGATGGTCTTTTACCACCATCGTAGCCTGGCCTCCTCAAACAGACTACCTCTCCAATATAGTGGAAAAAAATTCAAACTGGACACTTCTGTGACAAATTCTGAAAAAGAACACCCAGTTACACTATTTTCCAAGCATGAATGCTTATCTTCTTAGCAGGAAAACCACTAGATTCTAGTTTCTGTCATTTCCTGCATCTTTCAGATGAGACTGTGGTACATTGCCAGTTTCCAACCCAGATTACACCCCTTAATGGTTTAACATTTGAGGGAGCTGCAGGAGGCTGCCATCAATCTAGTGTTTTATTAAGGAGACAGCGTATGTGAATTTCTAAGTAGCAGATGTTGGTATATATGAGGCTCAAATTGTAGAACATTTCTACAGTTTTGTTAAAGGGTAAAAAAATGAATAAGATAAAGCAAAAAAAAAGTCTAACAATTCTTAAATTGAGCCTCTAAAAATAGCAACCAGTTTGTTCTTCAAAAACTTCCAGATGCATTTAATTGGAAAACCTCACTGAAAAATCTTATCCAGACAACTTTTCTCTTATAGTGTAATATCTATCCTATTCATTTAAGTAAGTAAATTCTTGCTATTAATCTATATATAATACATTTGCAGTTACAGACCTCAAATCACTTCCCACAAAATTGTTTGAGGGATGATTGAAAAGATGTTGTTCTATAGCTGAAAGCAACCTTAACACTCTCTCTAATGTCGTGTTATATATTTCCTCTTTCTGAGACTCACAGAATGGCATCACTTGACATTCATATCATTAGCATATTGGTATTATCATTGCAGTTAATAGTAGCATTCATGGAGCATTTGATACATGTGGAAACTGACCTAAACCCTTTGCCTACATTATTTCATTTAATTCTCACATTAACAAGATGCAGTAGTTACTATCATTATTCCCACTTTTGAGACAAATTAACCTTGTATAAGTTCAGCACATTGCCCTAAAACTCTCAGATGAAAAGTAGTAAAACTAGGGTGGGCCTATGCTCTCGGTAGGTCTCCCATGTGCGTGCTCTTAACCACTAAAGTGTACTGTCTTTGAATTATTGAAAAGAGGGTACAGGCAACTAATAAATTTAACTATTGTCTTACTAATAAATGTATGAGCTTAAACCAAACTCTCAGTGCTGAGCCCTAGAAGGCCTGGTCAATTAGGGGAATTTCAAGTAGGTCAGTTGTTGACATAAATTGAGTTAGAGATATCTTTTGATACAACCCTTTGCACCATAAATATCAGGCAGTTGCAAATTACACATAAAGACAGATGCCATGTTGGCACAAGCATTATGTCAAAACTCAAAAACTGTGTGATATTGCACAAGGAATCTGCCTCAAATCAGCCTTGTTTTCTTTCCTATGAAGAAAAGTCGCACATATTTGTGTGATTGAGATGAAACACATTTAGTCCAGTATTTATCAAAGAACTGTGAATTATGACTTACCAATGTGTTCAATAAATACAGGTTTGTAGATTTTGTCAACATTAAGAAAAGTAGTAAGGGAAAGAGAAATAAAATAATAATAGAATAAAAAATATCAATGTGCATTGTCATAGTCATTGTTTAATAAATTATTTTGTGTTGGATATACTGGTGTTCAGTCAGTACACACTATAAGGGTTGAACCAGTTGTTAAAATAATGAAGTATTTGTTTAATAGTAAAAAGTCAAGGACTCCCTTGCCCCTGATGCCTTCTCTCCCCTGGACATAGCAAACCCCCTGAGTCCTATGACAAGACCTATCCAAAGTCTATCACCTCTAACTCTATCACCACTGCCTGTTGATTGATCAATTGGTCAGGCCAAAATAATTATTAAATGTTTTTACATATCCTCACATACATATATATGTATATTTGGATCCTGAATTAGATATTTTATTAAGGACCATGAATTAACAGCAATTAAAAAAGCATTTAAGTCTCTCAAAATTAGTCGATATAGTCTACTTTAGGGATTCTCAACCAGAAACAGTTTGCCCCTGTGGGGAATATTTGGCTTGTCTGGAGACATTTTTAGTTATCACAGTTGGGGATGGGAGAGTGGAATAAGGGGTGTCACTGGCATACAGTGGATAAAGGGGAATGGATGCCGCTTAATCTCCTACAATGCAACAGGTGGCATCCTCATTACAAATAATTATCCCACCCCCAAATGTCAATAGTGCCAAGATTGGGAGACCCTGGTTTATATATAGAAAGAAGCTGCCATTTTCTCTTTTTTCATTACATATATTTAAGGTGTAGAATGTGATGTTTTGATATGTATATGCATTGTGCATTGATTACTGCAGCTAATTTACATATCCATCGCCTCACAGTTACCTTTTTTTGCATGTGTGGTAAGAACACTTATGATCTATTCTCTTTTTGTGTATGTGGGTTTTTTTTTTTTTAATTTACTATACTTATGTTCTGGGATACACGTGCAGAACATGCAGGTTTGTTCCATAGGTATACACGTGCCGTGGTGGTTTGCTGCACACATCAACCTGTCATCTACACTAGGTATTTCTCCTAATGCTATCCCTCCCCTAGCCCCCCATCCCCCACAGGCCCCTGTATAATGTTCCTCTCCCTGTGTCCATGTGTTCTCTTTTCCCACTTATGAGTGAGAACATGCAGTGTTTGGTTTTCTGTTCCTGTGTTGGTTTGCTGAGAATGGTGGCTTCCAGCTCGTTCATGTCCCTGCATAGGACATGAACTCATCCTTTTTTACAGTATTCCATGGTGTGTATGTGCCACATTTTCTTTATCCAGTCTATCATTGATGGGCATTTGAGTTGGTTCAAGTCTTTGCTATTGTGAACAGTGCTGCAATAAACATACATGTTCATGTGTGTTTATAGTAGAATGATTTACAATCCTTTGGGTATGTACCCAGTAATGGCATTGCTGAGTCAAATGGTATTTCTGGTTCTAGATCCTTGAGGATTCTCTACAAAGTTTTCCAAGATTGTTGAACTAATTTACACACCCACGAACAGCGTAAAAATGTTCCTATTTCTCCACATCCTCTCCAGCATCTGTTGTTTCCTAACTTTTTAATGATCACCATTCTAGCTGGAGTGAGATGGTATTTCATTGTGATTTTGACTTGCATTTCTTTAATGACCAGTGATGATGAGCTTTTTTTCATGTTTGTTGGCAGCATAAATATCTTCTTGTGAAAAGTGTCTCTTCATATCCATCACCCATTTTTTGATGAAGTTGCTTGTTTTTTTCTTGTAAATTTGTGTTAGTTCTTTATAGATTCTGGGTATTAGCCATTTGTTAGATGGATAGACTGCAGAACTTTTCTCCCATTCTGTAGGTTACCTGTTGACTCTGATGCTAGTTTCTTTTGCTGGGCAGACACTGTTGTTTAATTAGATCCCATTTGTCAGGTTTGGCTTTTGTTGCAATTACTTTTGGTGTTTTAATCATTAAGTCTTTGCCCATGTCTCTGTCCTGAATGGTACTGCCTAAGTTTTCTTCTAGGGTTTTGATGGTTTTAGGTGTTACATTTTAGTCTTTAATCCATATTGAGTTAATTTTTGTAAAAGGTGTACAAAGGGATCCAGTTTCAGCTTTCTGCATATGGCTAGCCAGTTTTCCCAACACCATTTATTAAATAGGGAATCCTTACCCCATTGCTTGTTTTTGTCAAGTTAGATGTGTGGTGTTATTTCTGAGGCTTCTGTTCTGTTCCATCGGTCTATATATCTGTTTTGGTACTTGTACCATGCTGTTTTGATTACTGCAGACCTGTGGTATACTCTAAAGTCAGGTGTCATGATGCCTCCAGCTTTGCTCTTTTTGCTTAGAATTGTCTTGGCTATATGGCTGTTTTGTGCTTCCATATGAAATTTAAAGTACTTTGTTCTAATTCTGTGAAAAAAGTCAATGGTAGCCTGTTGGGGATAGCGTTGAATCTGTAAATTACTTTGGGCCGTATGGCCATTTTCATGATATTGATTTTTCCCATCCATGAGCGTGGAATGTTTTTTCAATTTGTTTGTTTCGTCTCTTATTTCCTTGAGCAGTGGTTTGTAGTTTTCATTGAAGAGTTCTTTCACGTCCCTTGTAAGTTATATTCCTAGGTATTTTATTCTCTTTGTAGCAATTGTGAATGGGCGTTCACTTATGATTGGCTTTCTGTCTTTCTATTATTGGTGTATAGGAATGCATGTGATTTACACTGATTTTGTATCCTGAGACCTTGCTGAATTTGCTTATCAGCTTAATGAGTTTTGGGGCTGAGACAGTGGGGTTTTCTAATATACAATCATGTCATCTGCAAACAGAGATAAATTGACTTCCTCTCTTCCTATTTCAATACCCCTTATTTCTTTCTCTTGCCTGATTGCCCTGGCTAGAACTTTCAATTCTATGTTGAATAGGAGTGGTGAAAGATGGCATCCTTGTCTTGTGCCAGTTTTAAAAGGGAAGCTTCCAGCTTTATGTCCATTCAGTATAATATTGGCTGTGGGTTTGTCATAAATAGCTCTTAAAATTTTGAGATATGTCCCATCAATACCTAGTTTATTGAGTGTTTTTAGCATGAAGGGATGTTGAATTTTATTGAAGGCTTTTTCTACATCTATTGAGATAATCATGTGGTTTTGTCATTGGTTCTATTTATGTGATGGATTGTGTTTATTGATTTGCTTATGTTGAACCAGTCTTGCATCCCAGAGACGAAGCTGACTTGATCATGGTGGATACGTTTTTTGATGTAATACTGGATTTGTTTTGTCAACATTTTATTGAGGATTTTCACATCATGTTCATCAGGGATATTTGCCTGAAATTTTCTTTTTTTGTTCTGTCTCTGCCAGGTTTTGGTATCAGGATGATGCTGGCCCCATAAAATGAGTTAGGGAGGAGTACCTCTTTTTATACTGTTTGGAATAGTTTTAGAAGAAATGGTAACAGCTCCTCTTTGTACCTCTGGTAGAATTGGCTATGAATCTGTCTGGTCTTGGGCTTTTATTGGTTGGTAGGCTATTAATTTCTGCCTCAGTTTCAGAACTTGTTGTTGGTCTATTCAGGGATTTGACTTCTTCCTGGTTTAGTCTCAGGAGGGTGTATGTGTCCCGGAATTTATCCGTTTCTTCTAGATTTTCTAGTTTATTTGTGTAGAGGTGTTCATAGTATTCTCTGATCGTTGATTGTATTTCTGTGGGATCAGTGGTGATATCCCTTTAACATTTTTTATTGTGTCTATTTGATTCTTCTCTCTTTTATTCTTTATTAGTCTGGCTAGCGGTCTATTTTGCTTATCTAAAAAAAAAAACAAAAAAAAAAACAGCTCCAGGAATCACTGATTTTTATGTAGGGTTTTCCCTGTCTCTATCTCCTTCAGTTCTGCTCTGACCTTAGTTATTTTCTGTCTTCTGCTAACTTTTGAATTTGTTTTCTCTTGCTTCTCTAGTTCTTTCAATTGTGATGTTAGGTTTTTGAATTTAGATCTTTTCTGCTTTCTCCTGTGGACATTTAGTGCTATAAATTTCCCTCTAAACACCATTTTCTCATACATAACATTCTGGAATTATGATTCTAAATCCATCATCATAAATGGATTTTTAAATTTTCTACATGTTCCAAAGTATTCCACTTGATCAAGCTGTTTACACAATGTAGAGAATTTTGTTCTGCAGCTCTGGTTTTTAATTTTATATTTTGTTGTTTCTAAATTGCAAAAGACCTTTCTTCTTGTTTTACTTTTGATATGCGGATAGTTTCCACAAAATTATAGTTGTCACCATTTCATTGATTTCAAAGGAACGTTCATCATCACCTGGATGAGGATTGAGTTTGGTTTCCTGATGAGAACAGTGAGTAACCATGTCTGGATCAGCCCTCTATATCTTGCTGTGCTTAAACACTATTCAAGATCAGTTCCCCACATGTTGCTGTGTTTAGATGCTATTAATTATTGGGTGAATATTAGAAAATTGCCAGGAGATAATTTCATTATGTCAAATACATAGTGATATTAAATTTAAGATAACCGCTGCAAGGCTCTTTTATTGAATTGGACAATATCCATTTAAATGTGTTTTGTAATATATTTCTTATGCAAAGAATTGAGATGAGCAGCAAATTTCAAAAGGTATATTAATTGCTCAGATTGGACAGCTCTGTTGTTTTTTATTATGCTCTTGTTATCAATGTTTCTTTTGACTTAAAAAAATAAATACCACAAATGTGTGTGATCAAAATATAAAATATTTAATACAAGTTGAGGAATTACATTTTCTTTACAAAAATAGGATTATACTATTAAAATGCATTTTGAATCTTACCATTTTGACTTAATGAATTCTGGACATTAAAAAAAATCAGCATGTATAATTCTACCTTATTTTCACAAAATGACTATGTTATTGTCACAAAATGACTATGACTGTGTTATATGTTTAGCCATGATATAACCTCTGTATCAGCGTACTATAATTTTTCATAATTTAATAAGCCATGTATCTTATTGATGGATATTTGGCTCTCTCAATTTCTGACTCTCATAAACAATATTTCATTCAACACAATTTTAGGTTTATGTTTCCATAATTTTTCCAGATATCTATAAAATAAATTTCTAGTAATAAAATCAATGTGCCAAATTGCATGTGCACTTTTAATTTTGATAGAAATTGCCAGATGGACAAAATATGATTTTTCAGACCTTCTTTCATTAAAATTAATAATACTAGAGACAGATTATATTTCTGGGGTCTAGTTAAAGAAAAGATTAAGAATAGGTTGCTTTCCCTTGGGGCTTTCATCGTGGTTCATCATTTATTACTAAGAATGTATGTGTTGGAAACAATCTCCAAAGCCTGCGGCTGAGTTCAAACTCTTTCTTGCCCCTGTTTCCCTTCTGCCTTCTGCCATTAAAAACTAATACCAGATGCCAGCACCACACTCTTGGATTTCCCTGCCTCCAGAACCATGAACCAAATACATTTTAGTTCATTTTAAATTAACCAGTATCATCTCTTTTGCTATAGTAGCACAAAACAAACTAAAACCGCCTAGAAGACAAGCTTAAGAATAGTTGGGGTAACACTAACTCCAAATGGATTAAAGACTTAAACATAAGACCTAACACCATAGAAACCCTAGAAGAAAATCTAGACAAAACCATTCAGGACATAGGTGTAGGCAAGGACTTCATGACCAAACACCAAAAGCATTGGCAACAAAAGCCAAAATAGACCAATGGGACCTAATCAAACTCCACAGCTTCTGCACAGCAAAAGAAACAGTCATTAAAATGAATCAGCAACCAATGGAATGGGTAAAAATTTTTGCAGTCTACCCATCTGACAAAGGGCTGATATCCAGAATTTACAAAGAACTAAAACAGATCTACAAGAAAAAAACAAACAAGCCCATTCAAAAGTGGGCAAAGAATATGAACAGACACTTTACAAAAGAAGACATACAAGAGGCCAACAAACATATAAAAAAATACTCATCATCACTGGTCATTAGAGAAATGCAAATCAAAACTACATTGAGATACCATCTCATGCCAGTTAGAATGGCAATCATTAAAATATCTGGAGACAACAGATGTTGGAGAGGATGTGGAGAAATAGGAACACTTTTACACTGTTGGTGGGAGTGTAAATTAGTTCAACCATTGTGGAAGACAGTGTGGCGATTCCTTAAGGACCTAGAAATAGAAATTCCATTTGACCCAGCAATCCCATTACTGGGTATATATCCAAAGGATTATAAATCGTTCTACTATAAGGACACATGCACACGAATGTTCATTGCAGCACAGTTTACAATACCAAAGACCTGGAACCAACCCAAATGCCCATCAATGATAGACTGGACAGGGAAAATGTGGTACATATACACCATGGAATATTATGCGGCCATCAAAAATGATGAGTTTGTGTCCTTTATAGGGACATGGATGAACCTGGAAACCATCATTCTTAGCAAACTGACACAAGAGCAGAAAATCAAACACCACATGTTCTCATTCATAGGCGGGTCTTGAACAATGAGAACACGTGGACACAGGGAGGGAAGCACTACACACTGGGGTCTGTTGGGGGGAAATGGGGGAGGGATGGGGGTGTGGGGAGGTTGGGAGAGATAGCATGGGGAGAAATGCCAGATATAGGTGAAGGGGAGGAAGGCAGCAAATCACATTGCCATGTGTGTACCTATGCAACAATCTTGCATGTTCTTCACATGTACCCCAAAACCTAAAATGCAATAAAAAAAAAGAATAGTTGGGGTAAATTAAAATAGTCAAAGAAGATAAAGATTATCCTTGGAAGCTTCTTAATATATATAAATTTTAAAATTTTGTAATCTTGCATATCTGTTTTCTAGTTTGTTTGCACTTCTTTACGTATTGAGATGAGCTATATCTTCTTTTTAAAATAGGACATATTTTTGTTCTTTATTTTGTTGTTAATAAATAGTGTCAAACAGAAGAAGGATCATTTACTATAATCACATGCTACAAGGTAAGATTCACTTATTTGAGTATGATTTCCATTCATAATATAAGCCATTAAACCAAAACCTGGACACCAATATTCTCTATTTGGCAGCTTAACAAAACCATACAAATAATATGCAGGAAGAAATGAGCAGGCTCAAATGTGCCAGCATAGTAAGTGATAGCAAACAGTAATTGTTAATTAAATATTTTCTTTTCAAACTTCAGTGATGAATAACTTAACAATTCATTTTTATTTTCATTAAATGTTGATCATTATAAAGTTTGTTTTTAATAAAAAATAGTTTTTTTCAACTTGGCATATGAGACATGTATATTTGAAACTATAGCAAGAAGAAAACAAGGGTGCTGTTTCTTTCCCTTCTTTGACACAAATAGTTGATAATGTTTTGGTGACTCTATTTAATCCTAATTTCTTACATGACTGGAAATCTCTTGACAAATTTAGCAGTCCAAATCAAGTATAGCAAGGCAGTTAGGAACAAAGGTCTGAGAGTTGCATCTTTTCTAAACATTAATAAAAGCTACAAATATATTGAGACTCAAGGAGAGAAAAATTTTCCATCAAAAGCAAGGGGACTACAGAATGACTCCCTGAGTGATTTTTATCAAGTTATATATATTTTTATTTGATGTCACAGAACCAATTTGTTTTTGCAAGATTTATGAATAAAGCTTGGATTGTCCTTGATTGTCCTTGAATTGTTCTATTTCTTGCTTAAACCTGTTTTCTTCTTCTCCTGCATTCTAATTTAGCCACTGTGTTTTCAGGGTTTGATTGTTGTTCCTTAGCAGCTCTTCAAAATTGCACATATTTGTTGCAACAGTCCAGACTTATTCCTCACTGTCTTCCAATACTTTTTTAATGATGCATTTTGTACTGAAATCTTTCAGATGGCAGCAGCTTTGTTATTCTAAATTTTATGCTCTGTGTCTAGTCTCATATCTTTTGCCAGTTGGCACCTTACCAACTATACATCGACTGAGCATTACAAACTGTTCACATTTCTAGACAATAGGAACAAATTATGAGGTATGACTTATAAAATTTTTGTTCTAAATTGGCACCTTGAGCATTCTGAAAGTAGAGATCAAGTTAAAATCATATCATATGTCATTTTTTTAGGATAGTGTGATTTTTTAAGGCTAAAATTGCAAGTTGAATTATAATAATGCTATATGCCATTAAAATAATAACTATTACAAATACCTTAGGCTGTGCAATTTTGATTGAAGAGGAAAGCTTTTCTATAATGTGGAAAAGGAATGAAATAAGATATATTGGAAGTACAAATTAAAATTAAGATGTTTGCTAGAAGATGCAATTAATTTTGTTCTATTTTTTGCTAGTATAATTGAAATATTCTTAATCCAAATATATACACTGTAATAAAACAGTACTGTTTAATATGAGTTAGGAAATTGTTAACATTTTAACAAATATGGAGCCAATTTATAATAAAAACAGATTGATCATTGAGGGTGAAAGGTGTTTTTATGTGAGAATTTACAAATAAAATGTTCCTGATAATTTTCAAAGGTGAGCAAGTAAATAGGAGAAAAAGAAACACGTATAACATACTTATTGTTTGGGGCACACTGTTTTTGTTTTGACAAAAGTTTAAGAATCTTGCAAGGGTTTCAGGAGTGAAGATAGCCAACAATATACAGCCAGGAAGAACATCTCTCACTGAGAAAGAAGGCCATCAGAAAGATTGGCACATTCTAAGAAGATCTTTGAAGGGAAGGCATTGAGAGTAGATGGAGGGTGGATTTAGACCCTGGCTGAAGTGGGAGGGAGCTGGGAACGCTGCACCTGGCTACCATGCACAAGGACTTGTTCCTAGCCCCTGGTGTCTCCTGGGATATGGGTAAGTTCAACAAGCAAGAAGTGGCCTGCTTTCAACACAGACCTCCAGAATCCTAGCTACAGGAAGTCCCCGCAATCCATACAGACACAGGCTGGCATGGAGACCAGCTTGGAGAACAGCAGGGGCAGGACTCTAACTTGTAAGAGACCAGAGGGTTTGATGTGGGAAACTGCATTGGAGCATGTTTCTTATTCTCTCATTAATGACTCAAATAAAACTTTGCACATACTTCTTTTCTATTTGCATAAAAATTATGTGTTTAACAATTTGAAAACTGTCTTTTCCTGTCTTATATCTTTAGATGTTCTGGGTGAGTACACAAAGGGTTTCAAAGAAAACAACTGGCTCACACAAACAACAAAATCTGTATTTTCATAATTTCACATTCTTTTGGAGAAACAAGAGTTAAGCTATGATTTTTTAAAAGTGTTTTGAATATGAATTTAGTATGTTGGGTGTCTATGTTTTAAATCTTTGGTCTTACTTAGGTAGTTTAGATTAAAAGTATCCTATTTCTAGATCACTTTGGATCACACAGCAGTATATACTGACACACACACAACTACCACCACCTGGCATCTGGCACACAGCAGATATTTGGCAACTGTTAGGTTTAAAAAGTATTAGATAGAGGTAAAAATCATCACAGTTTAAACTATTATTAGATAGTGGTAAAAATAATTATGGAAGTTTTATTGTGCCACCTTTTATAAGGAACTTGGTTGAGGAATGTCGGTTGAGAGAAGCAGTTTCCTCCAATGTTAAAATCTGCCATGTGTTGTTAATTACTCAATGTCTCCCTAATTTGAAGGGCATGTAAGTCTCAGTCCTGAGGGACTGGCCAAGTCAAGGTGTTGGGCAAACACAAATCACCACAGTGTTAGACTCCCTACAACCACGTGGACCACCCTAAGTCACTTTCGAATTATGAGAAAAATGAGCTCATTAATCATCATTACATTTTCTGTGGAAAGAATCTGTTGATAAGGCACATTCCTGCCTGAGCTAACTCAATTGTCATTATAAATATAGGGTCCTTGATTGCAACAACTATATCCCAGGACAGGCAATCAACTAAAATAACACAAAAGGCCAAGCCATGATAGCATAGTCAGAAAGATGAAAATTATAAAATCAAGTGGCCAGTTGAGAGAGGAATATTGTAACTTACCTCCAGTCAATTTCACAGTTATTTGAAAAGTTGAGGGCTTTAACCTCTAGCCCTTTGCATACGTACATGTTAATGTTTTCTTTACTGCATTTAATTAGCAGTGTTTCAATGTCAAGTTACAGGAATCTATTCAAAACACTTTGAAACTAAAAGGAAGTCTGTGTGCCCATTTCACAGACTATCCAAAGGAAAGCTCATCAGACACATTTGGATTCATGAGTTTAAACAGTGTGAACAGAGTTCTCTCTTCATCTTTACCTTAGTTTTTTCTACTTGTCTTTCTCTTCATATGTTACAAACGTGACTGCAGATAGTCATAAACCACTGCTGTCCTAGCAGCTCTTCATCTGAAAAATAATCACCCCTGATAGTTGTAGCAGAAGTTTCAAGATGTTCCATGCTAGAAGCTACAATTGTGTGCAGAGGGATAGGGCCTTCTGATAAGCTAGGACTAAGAACCTTCCTGGAAACATATCGATGGAGAATATAATCCTAGATCACACAGACAGAAAAAAATCCATGCAGGTTGTGGTCCATGTCATCAAAAAGATTTCAAGAGGAATCTGAATTGGAGAGAAATTAGCATTAATTCTGGCTAAGGTGGTTTTCAAGGGTATTTTGGAAGAGGCAGAATTTCCTAGTTTAAAAGAAACATATAAATATATGTGTCTAGTATATAAACACATGGAAGTGAAATTGAGATGGAGTTAAGTCAGGAAATGCTAACGATCCTAAATATACACGCACCCAATACAGGAGCACCCAGATTCATAAAGCAAGTTCTTAGAGACCTACAAAGAGACTTAGACTCCCACACAATAATAGTGGGAGACTTTAACACCCCACTGTAAATATTGGACAGATCAACCAGACAAAAAATAACAAGGATATTTAGGACTTGAACTCAGGTTTTGACCACGTGGACTTAAGAGACATCTGCAGAAATTCTCAGCACCACATAGCACTTATTCTACAATCAACCACATAATTGCAAGTAAAACACTCCTCAGCAAATGCGAAAAAACAGAAATCTTAACAGTCTTCCAGACCACAGTGCAATGAAATTAGAACTCAGGATTAAGAAACTCAATCAAAATCGCACAACTACGTCAAAAGTGAACAACCTGCTCCTGAATGACTACTTGGTAAATAACAAAATTAATGCAGAAATAAATAAGTTATTTGAAACCAATGAGAACAAAGGCACAATGTACCAGAATCTATGGGACAGAGCTAAGGCAGCGTTAAGAGGGAAATTAATGGCACTGAATGCCCACCTCAGAAAGTGAGAAAGGTCTAAAATCGGCATCCTAACATCACAATTAAAAGAACTAGAGAAGCAAGAGCAAACACATTCAAAAGTTAGCAAAAGACAAGAAATAACTAAGATCAGAGTGGAACTGAAAGAGATAGAGACATGAGAAAACTTTCAAAAAATTAATGAATCCAGGAGTTGTTTTTTGAAAAGATTAATGAAATAGACCACTAGCCAGATGAAAGAAAAAAGAAAGAAAGGAGAGAAGACTCAAATAGGCACAATAAAAAAATGATAAATGGGAGATCATCACTGATCCCAAAGAAATACAAACTACCATCAGAAAATACTATAAATACCTCTATGCAAATAAACTAGAAAATCTAGAAGAACTGGATAAGTTCTGGGACACATACACCCTCTCAAGACTAAACCAGGAAGAAGTCAAATGCCTGAATAGACCAAAAACAAGTTCTGAAATGGAGGCAATAATTAATAGCCTACCAAGGAAAAAAGGCCCAGGATCAAATGGACTCACAGCAGAATTCTACCAGAGGTACAAAGAGGAGCTGTTACCATTCCTTCTAAAACTATTCCAAACAATAGAAAAAAAGGTACTCCTCCATAACTCATCTTATGAGGCCAGCATCGTCCTGATACAAAAACCAAGCAAAGACACAACAGAAAGGGAAAGTTTCAGGTCAATATCCCTGATGAACATTGATGTGAAAATCCTCAATAAAATACTGGCAAATTGCATCTAGCAGCACATTAAAAACCTTACCCACCATGATCAAGTGGGCTTCATCCCTAGAATGCAAGACTGGTTTAACAAACACATATCAATAAATGTAATCCATCACATAAACAGAACCAATGACAAAAACCACATGATTATCTCAATAGATGCAGAAAAGGCCTTTGATAAAATTCAACACCGCTTTATGCTAAAAGCGTTCAATAAACTAGGTATAGATGGAACATATCTCAAAATAACAAGAGCTAGTTAGACAAACCCACAGCCAATATCATGGTGAATGGGCAAATGCTGGAAGCATTCCCTTTGAAAACCGACAAGAGACAAAAATGCTCTCTCTCACCACTCCTATTCAACATAGTATTGAAAGTTCTGACCAGGGCAGGAGAAAGAAATAAAGCATATTCAAATAGGAAGAGAGAAAGTCAAATTTTCTCTGTTTGCAGATGACATAAGTGTATATTTAGAAAACCCCATCTTCTCAGCCCAAAAACTCCTTAAGATGATAAGCAAATTCAGCAATGTCTCAGGATACAAAATCAATGTGCAAAAATCACAAGCATTCCTGTACACCAATAATAGACAAACAGAGAGCAAAATCATGAGCAAACTCCCATTCACAACTGCTACAAAGAGAGTAAAATACCTAGGAATACAACTTACAAGGGTGAAGGACCTCTTCAAGGAGGACTACAAACCACTGCTCAAGGAAATAAGAGAGGACACAAACAAATTGAAAAACATTCCATGCACATGGATAAGAAGAATCAATATTGTAAAAATGACCATGCTGCCCAAAGTAATTTATAGATTCAATGCTATTCCTATCAAGCTACCATTGACTTCCTTCACAGAATTAGAAAAATAAAAGTACTCTAAATTTCATATGGAGCCAAAAAAGAGCCTGTATAGCAAAGACAATCCTAAACAAAAAGAACAAAGCTAGATGGATCATACTATCTGACTTCAAACTATACTACAAGGCTTAAGTAACCAAAACAGCACAATGTTGGTACCAAAACAGATATACAGGCCAGTGGAAACGAAAAGAAGCCTCAGAAATAACACTACATATCTACAACCATCTGATCTTTGACAAACTTGACAAAAATCAGTAATGGGAGATTCTTTATTTAATAAATGGTGTTGAGAAAATTGGCTAGCCATATGCAGAAAACTGAAACTGGACCCCTTCCTTACAGCTTATAAAAAATAATCTCAAGATGGATTAAATATTTAAATGTAAGACCTAAAACCATCAAAACCCTAGAAGAAAACCTAGACAACACTATTCAGGACATAGGCATGGGTAAAGACTTCATGACTAACACAACAAAAGCCAAAATTGACAAATGGGATCTAATTAAACTAAACAGCTTCTGCACAGCAAAAGAAACTATCATCCTAGTTAACAGAGAACTTACAGAATAGGAGAAAATTTTTGCAATCTATTCATCTGACAAAGATCCAATATCCAGAAATGCAAATCAAAACCACAATGAGATACTATCTCATGCCAGTTAGAATAATGATCATTAAAAAGTCAAGAAACAACAGATGCTGGAGAAGATGTGGAGAAATAGGAATGCTTTTACACTGTTGGTGGGAGTGTAAATTAGTTCAACAATTGTGGAAGACTCCTCAAGGATCTAGAACCAGAAATACCATTTGACCCAGCAATTCCATTACTGGTATATATCCAAAGTATTATGAATCAGTCTGCTGTAAAGATACATGCACATGTATGTTTATTGCAGCACTATTCACAATAGCAAAAATGTGGAACCAAACCAAATGCCCATCAATGACAGACTGGATAAAGAAAAAGTGGCATATATATACCATTACATATTATACAACCATAAAAAAGGATGAGTTCATGTCCTTTACTGAGACATGACGCTGGAAACCATCATTGTCAGCAAACTAACACAGGAACAGAAAACCAAACACCATATGTTCTCACTCATAAGTGGGACTTGAGCAATGAGAACACATGGAGACAGGGATGGCAACATCACATACCAGGGCCTGTTGGGGGCTGGGGGATAGGGGATGGATAGCATTAGGAGAAATACCTAATGTAGATGATAGGTTGATGTGTGCAGCAAACTGCCATGGCACATGCATACCTATGTAAGAAACCTGCACGTTCTGCACATGTATCCCAGAACTTAAAGTAAAAAAAAAAAAAAAAAAAAAGTAGAGGGAAAAAAAAGGCCAGAAAGAAGGTGCTCATTGATGCCTATAAGAGTAGGCTTTGTAGAGACTGAAGAAGCACCATCTGGACTGTTTAAGCAGGGCTCCAGTGACATATACAATGTCCTTGCAGAAATTTGAGGAAAAAAGGCATTTATCTGCCTTGTATAAATCAGAAGAAGGCAACTTCTCTTACTTTATACAAGCCACAGAGCATAGGTTGGCCAAGAGTTTGAGGCCTGAACTTCATCTCTCATTCAAATCCCTTTGCTGGGCAAGTGCAAATTCTATGCAAGCTTGTGTGAGTGTATCTAACTGGCTAATAAAGCATTCTTCTCTTTCTGGTAAAAATCTATAACTCTTAGACCTCCTAGAGGTCACAGAAATGACCAAAGGGTTTTGTATAGCACAGAATTTAATCTTGCCGAAAGGGAGGTCTAGCCTTTGCCCTTGGTTTCTGGGAGCTAGTTTCTTAATGCTTTGAATGACTTAACTGATAGGAGAGTTTTGTTTGCCTGGGGGCCTGTGTTACTACTGATGCTCTAAGTATAGAATTTAAGGTAGGGACTTGACTTGGGGTAATGTGTTGGCTTGACCTCCAGGGGAGCTGAAGATGGATCAACTGCATAAGCAGGAACCATACTTACATAATGGAGCCCCAATAACAATTCCAGATGCCAAGGCTCAGGTGGATTCCTGCTTAGCAAGATGACATGTGTATTATGGTAGGGGGCAGGGAGAGAGCGCTCCTTGACCCTCTGAAGATTCACTGAAAAATTAACTCACAAAAGACAGATTAACTAGAGAAAAGGCATACAAATTTATTCGATGTATATACATGGGAGCTTTCAGAACGAAGACCCAAAGATACAATGGAAATTGTTCAGTCTGATGCTTAGATTCAACAAAGTATGGACAACTGTGTAGAAATATGATTAGACATAAAGAGTATGCTCCACTGTTAATAGACTGAGTCAGGAAACCCAGCAAGGCCTGTCTGTCTAGATGTCTCCTGGCTTCTTAAAGAGTGCATTCCTTCCTTCTGGATGTGGGACAGGGCCATCTCTGGAATGGGGGTCTTATGACCTACAGTCAAACAAGGTAGCCCAGATAATTTTTTATGGCTGATTTTCACACATAAAGACAGAGGAAAAGTTAGAGTGATAATTTTAGGCTTGACAGCTGGCTTTGAGGATAAGGGGCTCTGGTTCTATGACCAGCATTGGGGAAGATGTTTTCTAGTTTCTATGGCTAGCCTCAGGGGAGAATGGGACTGAGAGATAGGAGGGCAGGAGAAGGTCAGACAACATGATCTGCTTCTAAGGCTGCTTCAGTTTGGGGTATTTTTTTCTGAGCTCCAACACTGTCACACATCAATACTAGAAAAGTAGTACTGTCCATGGCTCCCTGAGGAGAGAAGAACTGGAAGATCTCTGTGCATTTGGGGTTTTCTTGGATTCTGCCCTATGGTAGTTTTCTCTTAGCTGATTTTAATCTGCACCCTTTAGCTATGATAACCCTTAACTGTGAATGAACAGCTTTCAGTGAGCTCAGTATGTCTTCCTTGCTAATTGTTGGATTAGGGGAACCGAAAACTTGCAAATGTCAGAAATAACAATGAGTTTTATATATTATGCTCCCTTCAAATTCTCAGGTTTTTACTTAGAAAATGGAACCACAGATACATGCAACCATCATCACAGTTAATTCTAGAACATTTTCATCTTAAAAATAAACCGTGTATCTGAGGTGGGCAGATCACGAGGTCAGGAGATCGAGACCATCCTGGCTAACATGGTGAAATCCTGTCTCTGCTAAAAATACAAAAAATTAGCCTGGCGTCATGGCATACACCTGTAGTCCCAGCTACTTGGGACGTTGAGGCAGAAGAATTTCTTAAACCCAGGAGGTGGAGGTTGCAGTGAGCTCAGATCATGCCACTCCAGCCTGGGCTACACTAAAAACCGTTGAATTGTACATTTTAAATTGGGGAATTCTACGGCATGGGAATTATATCTCAATACAGCTATTAAAAATTAAAAAAAAAAAGAAAAAAGAAAATGGGACCACAGTAAATTGCATTTTATTTGCTCCAATTTTTCTGCTGCCATTTCCTATCATGGCTCTTGCTCTAAAATTTACACATATACAAACCTATATTTCTTATGAGTTAGCTTAATGGTAATTTTTGTTATAAATAGATCCCCAAACTGAATAATGGTTCAAACACAGTAGGAGTTTACTTCTTGTTTTTACAGGTATTCCAGATGAGATCATTGACATGAATGGTTTCCATTTACAACTTGTTGTGTCCAAGAGCCAGGTGCTCATTTACCTAGTCAGGAGAAAGCACAGAGGACAGCATATCAGAAATGTTGAATGGTCTGGGCCTGAAAGGGACACTCATCACTTCTGATTGTGTTGCCCTGAGTAGAGCTTAGGCCTGTGCCTACACCGAACAGGAAGTGAGTCTGGGGTGTGTGTGCCCAGGAAGAGCAGGAAATAGATATGGGAAACAGCGAGCCACTGTCTGCCATAAACATTCATATTTTTGTCTTTTCTAATTTCCTAAGGTCCCTTAAGCTATCAGTAGCTAATATGATAAATAGATTACTGATTGTGTGTTAATGGGTAATTATATCTTAATCCTATATTATACATTTGTAGTTTCATAATGTCTCAACTCATTCAAGTGACTAGTTTTAGAAAAACAGTTACTATCAGGGAAAACTTTGGAGGCTTCAGCATCCAACTGTCCCACTCTAATGACTGATGTCCCCAAGATCATTGTTTGGCCACCCAAATTTTGTAATCACTCTGTCTTCAAGCTGGGGACAACCCCTTCACCCTGCTCTTAAGAAGGATGCTTTAAATGTAAATATATCAGTAATAGCAAACTTATTGATTGCCTGCTATGGGAAAGACACCGAAATGTTTTGCATGTATTATTTTATTTAATTAACATTACAATATTTTCAACAGGTAGGAATTGCCGATGCCAGAATACCAATCGACGTGGTTTGTCTCAAGAACCGAACCACTGTGCTATCCTATTTCTAATTCCATTAAGGGGCCTATGGAAACTTGGCAACTGTAACTTATATCCAATTACAGAAGTTCTGTATTTTTGTAAAAAAAAAGAAAGTGTTAGGTAGGCTGCCTCCTTAGCTTTCATTTTTCTATTGTTTTTTTTCTTTCCTACATATCCTACATCTTGTCAATTCCCCTGCCTCAAGTGCCACCTGCTCTCCTGCAAAAGAAATGTGGCATTTTCCATATATGTTGCTGTGCTCAGTAGTGTTCTGGAAAATACATAAACATATAAATGACAGCTCCACTCCACACTTTATCTCTGGGTTTCGACATTTGTTTTCATTTGCAAATATGGGGAAAATTCAGAATTCTAGTAAGAAAAATTACTGATGGAAAATATTGCTTCCATTTTCTGGCCTTTAGATGAATCATAAAGTACCTATTTTTCAAACAATAACTAGAGAATTCCAAATGCAAACTAAAGCAACCACGCAGGCCTCTAGAGAGAAAGGGGAATATTATTAAGTATAGTCTATCATCATTATCATCACCAAATAGTCTTTGTTAAAGTCTTCAGGGGCACAAGGCAGTGGGGTGGTTAAGTTGGCATTTCTTTCTCTTCCCAGGAGCTTTTAGTTTAAATAGAAACAGAGGAGTAAAGACAAACACATACAAGGTCAGGCTGACACCAACACTAAAACATTAACATATTAATTAAAGGAGAATACATCTCATTACAATTCAATAAGAATGAGAGGCAGGAAGATATAATATAAAAATGTGCTAAACTAGCGAGTCAAAAGACTTTGCAGCATGCTGGGTGTGCTGCTTTGAGCAAGTCACCCCTACAGTTAAAACAATTGAAAAGATTTGGAGAAGGTATCTTCTGTCTGGTAAAATACTTGGTACACAATATTTTAAACAAAAAAATGATCAGTCTTGGAACAAGGCCCAATTTAGGTAAGACACTAGCCAGAATGATTACAAAATACAGTCATCATTAATTTGTAAATTTCCCTTTTCCTGACTCCATGACAAATAATATAACTAATAACATAAATATGAACAAATAAAATAGATATTGGGGTGATACTTTTCAGCTCTTAAACATGTTGAAATGTTGTGAAGTTATGAATCTTCAGTTATTTCACATGATAATCCCATGAGGCCCTACATGTGCCACTCCACCCTCCATGACAATCACTATTAATGCTTTTGTATTCTCAGTTGACTGTGAAGATTAACATGACTTTTTTTAGCATAACTATGGCATATAATCAGAAACACGGTCTCTAAGAGACAATGGACCCAAGACTTTATTTGTCTTTTCTTATTCGAAAAATATCTGGTCCTCCAGGACGATGTATTGTTAATAACAGCCAGTCCTCCCATAGCAAGATTTTGTGAGAGGAAGACTCTGATTCTCTTCCCTTCCTCCAGTTTTAATACCCAGAGTCTTCATGACCCAATCACTCTTAAAGGCCCTGTCTCTCAGTGCTGCCACATGGGGAGTAAAAGTCAATGTGAGTTTTGGTAGGGGACAAACAGTTAAACAACAGCAATGTGTAATTTATAAAAAACAAAAAATGTTTTTCTTATAGTTCTAAAGTCTGGGAAGTCCAAGATCAAGGTACTGGCATTTGGTGTCTAGGGAAAACAGAAAGGAACCTTGCTAGCTTCCTCCAGCCCTTTAATAAGGTTACTAATCCTATTCATGATGGCAGTACTCTTGTGGCCTAATGACTTTCTAAAAGTCCTACTTCTTAATATTCTTGCATCAGGGATCAAGTTTCAATATGAATTTTGGAGCAGACAAACAAAAACCTTCAAATCATAGCAATAAGGAAACCCATGATACCAAAAACCCGATGTCTCCAAATGAGACCTCTTGGGTTTCACATTTATGGTAACCACTATTGAAGGCCTGCCTAACGTCCTAACTCCTCCTCTCTTTTCTCAAAACACCTTAACATTTTGCAGAGCAGCAAGCACCTGGGGAAGGAGCAAACAAACAAACAAGTCCCTAAATTTTCTAGCTGTCTTGACGTCTCTCCTGGGTTTAAATCAGCTCCTCTGACCCTGTTCATGCTGCATTTGAAATAATGGTTGCCTGGAATTGTTAAATTCCACAGTGTGCCATATAGAATCTCAAACTGGATGAAAGGAATGCTTTCTAGGCTTGTGCATTCCTCTGTACTTGTCCAATACACATTGTCTTCACACACTAAAGCCTGTTGCCTAGAGATTAGAACCCATGAGTCTTTTTTCTTTCACTCTTGCCTGGCAATGTTTACTCTCCCTGTCATCCTACTGCCCAAAAGGGATGGGCTTCAAGAATTTCTCTCCTTTGTATTCTTCTCCTACCTTTCAATAGCAAAAGACAATCTAGTAATCATAGGCAAAATAATATCTTCATTCTATGAAGAAATAAACTGTGACTGGATATCTACTCATTCTTTGATATGCTCAAATGAACTAGAAAATTATTAAGTCTTTCATCCAAGCCTTTTTGGTTTTGCTGCAAAATCCTATTTTAGTGTCAGAGGAAAAATGTTAACGATTTCTCTTTTTATTATTGTGAATATTACTATGACAATTTAATTCCCAACCCTCAACTCAAACCTACTCTGGGCTCACCAGGGATGGCATCATGTCCATGGAAAGAAATGTGAAAGGGAAATTCACAACAATGTATTTTAATGTATCACCCTGCCTATATGAAAGATTCTTACTGTTTCCATCAAGAATGTCCTGAGAGGCCATGTGCAATGGCTCATACCTGTAATTCCAGAACTTTGGGAGGCCAAGGTGTGTGGATCATTTGAGGTCAAGAGTTCGAGACCAGTCTGGTCAACATGGTGAAACCCCATCTCTACTAAAATCCCAAAAAATTTAGCCAGGCATGGTGGCAGGTGCCTGTAATCCCAGCTACTCAGGAGGCTGAGGCAGGAAAATTGCTTGAACCCAGGAGGCAGATATTGCAGTGAGGCGAAATCAGGTTGCTGCTCTCCAGCCTGAGCGACAGAGAGTGAGACTCCATTTCAAACAAAGAATGTCCTGAGAATAGGAGAATTTAGTATGTAAAGTTACTCTTTCCAGGCAGTGTATAGGCAGATCTTTAAAAAGGAGATACACGTTGGGAGAATATGATGGGCATATGAAGTTTACTATGTATGGTTTTTAATGTGACCTAAAGTATCCAAGTGAGTATAGAGAATCCATAAACCCAGAAGTGTTCACATTGTGTGCAAGACTTTTGTGGTTATGATTTGAATTCTCACCAGAGCATATCAAACTGTGAGAAGCCTGGGCTTTTTCACATATATAAATAAATACAACTATTTGGGAGTTGGTAATTAATCAAGGGGTCTCTAGGGTAAGGTCAGTATAGAGGTAAGCAATTGTATTGGAAGGGGTCAGGGTATCCCTGAGGAGAACTGAAGCAGAACAGCTGACATTCAGGCAGTTAAAGGACTTTGCTTACTTCGCAATAGGGAACTGAGCCAACTCTGCACCAAACCCTGGGATTCTAAGCAGTAACCTTCCTGGTGGTGTGTGAATGTTATCAGTATCAAGATTCTTTCTCCAAAGAAATTGGGGCCAAGGGACCATCTGATAAGAAATGGAGAATGTAAGTCCCTTGGGTTGGCAGAAGCAGACAATTAGCATATAATTTTCTACCAGAGCTAATTAAGCCCTCTTACTTGCTGCATTTTTCTTCAGCACCCTTCTTTCTCAGAACAATGGTGCCTGTTGAGACTGAAGCTTGAAGCTTGTGCTGTAGACTCTGCTTATCCTCATTGAGGAGCCCCTTTCCCCCTTGAAGTTAATGGAGTAAGTTAGGTTACAGTAGTACTAAGAATTTGTATGTGACAGATTCCTTTTCCAAGAGTGAAGCTTCTCTCTAATTAATATACAGCTATTCTAAGGAGTATGTGGCAAGAATACATATTAAAGGCAAATTTTATGTATAACTAAAATTTATTGAATGCATATTTAATATATGCTGTTTCATCTGTAAAATGGGAATAAAACTTAAAATGTATGTGTCATAAACACTGTACTGAGTTGCACCATCGTTATTTTATTTAACTCTCACAACTACCCCATGAGATAGGACTTTTCATTGCTTAACACAGTAGGAACAAGTTCAGTTAGGAATTTAGGTCTTGAATGCAAACCCAACCAGGGTGAGCTCAGAGGCAGTGCTATATCCATTACAGTATCTATTCTTGGGAAAAATTTTTATATTAAGCTCCCTTTCTTCATGTTCTCTTTGATCTTAGATGCAGTGTCTATTTTTCCCTCCCTTTCATTTTCCAGATTAGAATAAATAGGGGTGCTGGAAGCAGTAAATCTACTGTATCAAGCCCCTGTGATATATATATATATATGATATATATATACACAATATGATATATATATCATATTGTGTATATATATATATATCATATATATACAATATATATGATATATATATATCATATATATACAATATATATGATATATATATCATATATATATACAATATATATATACACAATATATATGATATATATATCATATATCTATTGTATGTCCCCTAGATTTTTTCAGCAACTCTGACCCATATATATATATATCACTATTACATTTTTTATGAGCAAGAAGTGAGAAAAATCACAGCTACAACAACAAACACTATTTTATTTCTTCAGTATGATTGAACTCATTTTCACTGTGGTGACACTAAGGCCTTCCCAGGTATTTAGTCATCAAAGATTACATTAGATTCCTCAGAACTTAATTATGGTAAGACGATTAGGACTGTCAATCATAATTGAAATAAACAATGTTAATTATATGTTTAATATCCATATAATCTAATTCCCACACTCCATTTCGAAACCATACCAGAAAATTAAAGTCTTACTGTATATGATTCAAACAATATGCTTAAAAGTCCTTCCTGTTTCTTTAACTAAAATAGCTATGTAGTATATGGAAACAAGTACATGTGTGGAGATACAAGTTAGTAATGTGTGTGTGTGTGTGTGTGTGTGTGTGTGTGTGTGTAACATTATTAATTCCAGCTCTAGAGTCCTTCATACATCAGCATAAATTTCACTTTTACTACTCACTTGCTATGTAAACTTTAAAAAATTACTTATTCTCTAAGCCTTGTTTTTCTAACACTGTAAGAGTTGCCAGGAAAATCAAATAAAATAACTGAATAAAAAGGACTAAGCATAATGCCCAGGTCATGATAAGCAAACCCTGAAGAGTTGCTGTTATTAATTATGAATATTTCCCTGGAATCACAGTTTGCTCAACTTATCCATTTTATTCCCATTATAAGAAACTAGAAAGAAATACAAACATTTCTGAACCTTTTGTTTGTTTCATGGTTGGTGGTATTCCCCCTCATTTCATTTATTCTTCATCATTGCTTTTACTATTGAGAATTAAAAAAATTAAGTATGAGTGTATTCACCTTGTTCCTTATTTTCTGTATTTTGACATTTTGACATTTGGGGCCTTTCTATTCCAGCCCCTCCTGTGGCTTCTCTAGTTCCTAATTCGTAGAGAAAGTGAACAACTCCACCAAGAGTGAGTTTTTCAAATGCAAACCAACCAATTCAGAATTCATACTTCAACCAGCTCCCTTACTGGGCTCTCACACTCTGGGCCACTATCCCACTCTCTGCCTGGCAAATCACTCCAGGGCCAGGTACCAGGCAATTAGAGATAGCTCTTTGGCCCAAGGGCCCATGGCAATTAAATCTACTTATCAGCCTTCCTAGTGTCCTTCTTTTGGAAATCACTGTCCAGGCTCTTGCCCACACTTCCCACCTTCATCCCTTCCACTCTCACCCCCACCTGCTAATAGACCCCAGACTGCCACGCGTGCCCACATTCAGCGTGAGCCTCTTTCTTGGGATCTGTGCGTAAAACAATCTATCATTTCAATGGCAATTATCTCTTAATCTGTTGGCCTTGCTATACCTAGTAATAGAACCTATATTTTGAAACTTAAGTCATTCCAGAATAAATATAACTATAGCTCTATAGCTATCTCTTCTATTTGACTGTAGACTTTTTGAGAATAGGGACTGTGTGTATGCTAACCAAGTGATTCTAAGTAAACATTTTTAAATGAATGAACTTATTGCATATCTGAAATGCACAGACATATCTTTATTTGAGAGAGATAGCTGCATTTTTAAGAGTTGAATATCTACTCATGTATGTCTAATTAGAACGTTTATATATATTTAACAAAACAAGAAAATTCCTATGAGGGAAAAATCTAGGGGACATACAATATCAATCTTCATTTTCTTTCTTTTTTTTTTTTTTTTTTTTTTTTT
>NW_016107401.1:178878-202253 GCF_001604975.1 Cebus imitator | reverse complement strand
AGCCAGTATATTTGAAATCTTCCTGTGAAGTATTATCGGCAAAATATAAAGGATGTGGAAGATAATGATGGTTTTGAATAGGAAGTAAGTTTACAAATGCATTTTGTAAAGTGTATATACAATTTTCCTCAACAACATGTATGTTTAATATTATTGTTGCTTCTTTTGAGTTGGGCTTGTAGAGGGGTTTACATTAGGAGCATTGCATACCAATTCCAGCCAACTAAGCTATGATGCTGGACAAATTAATTGTTCTTAGTTTTTTTTGCCTGTTTCAAGGAGTAATTTGACATTATTGTATAGAATTTGTTTAAAAGTTAAGAAAGTCAATGTGAAAAGCATTTAGTGCAGCACCTGGCACATAAGAAGCCCTCAGAAAATGACTGTAAAACTTGAATCTGAAGATTTAGCAGCAATAGATACCGTTTGCAGCAGTAGTTGCTTTAAGTTCTTTAAAAACCCAAAGTTTTTTCACTTCACTGGAGGCAAGATAAATTGATATTACCTTAACTCTTCTTCTCTGAGCTCACTAGGATTCTAAGTTTTGTGCTACTGATGTTTCATTTAGCTGGATAAATGATGGGCTGACTTCTTAGAAGCACAATTAGCTTACTAGGTAGTTTATTGTGTAAGCATCTTTCAGAACACAAAGAAGCTGTGTCTTCCGCATGGCCTCTTGGAGACGCAATACTATAACCTGTAACATAAATCACTGCTCCTTTTCTCCCACTTCTACCTCTCTATACATATTGATTTCAGGGAAGTCTCTGTCACGCATCAGGCTTCAAAAAGCAATGGTAAAAGGCCACGTTAACAATGAAGACATTGGCAGAACATAAGACTGGACCCCATTATACAAGGAGAGATGGGGGCTGACCTCTTACTCCCTCTACTTTACCTCTATAAAGACTACCACAGGTTGGCCTGGGAGGAACTTTCAGCGCTAATAATAACTTAAGTATTATACCCTTGAAATGTGTAGGTCTCTTGGATTTCTTCTCTTTTATGGGGCAAGTAGTCAAATCAAGCAGCCTCGTTGATTCTCCATTATATTTCCATTGTCTGTGTCTGGGCCCCAGTAGGAACGTAATTTTTATCAAGTAAGTGAAAGAATGAATGAGTGAATTGAAGGAAGTGACAGTGTTGGTTTCAAAACAGATACTGCAAGAAGCAGAAAACCTGCTCCAAATGGGCTCCAATAGCCACTGTCTACCATCAATTCAATGTTATTGAGCGGAGCTTTCTGTCAAATTGAAGTACAAAAGAAAAGCATGGGACCTAAGCAAAATATGTATTACAGCCCTCAGAAAAAGAGATACCCCAAAGAATCAGAGAAAAACTTTGTACCTGAAAAATACGTTGTGTAAGAACAAAAGGGGATTATACATGTGTGATTTATGAAATTAAAGTAAGCAGATGTGAAGTGGGTAAAATTTATAATTGAAAAATACATTTGATGAATAACATAATTACTAAATTAAAAATCAAGAAGAGAAATCCAAGTAAATGTAGAATACAAAATGGAGATATTCACTGAGATCTCACAATATATAAATAAACTGTTATAATACAGTAGTTGGAAGATATTAATAAATACAGGAATAACTTCTCTGTATGAAGAATTGCCTGGCTTGGTGAGGGGTTGGAAAGAAATTATCAATGAAATTACAGAGCACACTTAAAATTTTCCTGATAGGAAGATTTAAATATGTGGATCCAAAAGGCTCATACAGTTAAAAAAATCAAAGCTAGATATGTTGTTGTAATTTTATTTCAAATTCAAGAATAAAGAAAGTGTAACAGGATATTGAGGAATAAAAAAAGTTTTCTATGTAGAAGAAAAAACTCTGTTAGCCTTTTCATATACAGCATGAAACACCAGAAGGCAATGTAATGATACTGACAGTCTTGAGAAAAGAATTATAAATAACCCAAGAAGTCTATATTGATATAAATTGTCATTTATATGCAAATGTGCATGTATGTGTGTTTTCAGAAATCCTCAGGGAAAACAAACTAGGAAAAACTGTATCTTTAACAAATACTTTATGATGAAAATACACACACACATGCACACACACGCAGAAATGTCTAAAAATGAATTTAAAAATTCAAGATTAGAAAAGTGACGGTATAAAACAATTGATGATGCCCAGTAAAGACAATTAATCAAAATGCAACGCCATACAACTAAATATTCTTGAGATGTAACTATTTAAAATTCAGGAGGTGAATGGAAAAGAAAGCCTCATTTCAGCCTCCAGCTTAAGCCACCTTCCTTCATCACCATTATCAGAAGCCCTGCAATGAGTGAGTTAGAGAGTACTGGTCCAGATGAATAAAGCAACTCTATTTTACATTTGGATTTTCATCCTTAATTATATGCTCACCTAATTTTACAATTCCAGAGAGCAGGAGGATTGAGTAGTGGCTCCCTTAGCCAATTAAAATGGGACTGTTTTCTTCGGAACATAAATACACTTTCATTATTGAGTCAAACCTCTATTTCATTCCAGTGTTAATAGAAAGCCATCAATATTTTTTTCTAAAACAGAGTTATAAACAATGTGTTTTTAAAATGCAGCCTTCTCAGCCTCCCTGAACCTAGGGATCTTGCTGAAAGAAGGGCAATTTTGAAGTGTTGGAGGCATTGAAAAAACTACATTGGGCCTGCTCTGGGAAGAGCTGGTTCACTAGAGATTATAAAACAGCCCAGCAACTTTTCCAAATGTTTTGCATTCATGGCAGCACCATTTGAGGTTATAGATTGTGAGATTTCAATCTTCTTTGGTTGGGTAAAGAAATTTCTCATTCTTTTTAAACAGCTAAATAAATAGGGAGAGGTACACTAATTTAAGAATCCCAAGAAAGCAATTACTGCAAGCCTTCTGGTTTTTAACAGAATTGCTTTTTGTGTGGAAAAGAGAGATAGAGGCAGGAGAGAGAGAAAGAGGTGCTGAGTAAAGAATAACAAGACTTATTGGTAAATTTATCAGTATTTAATTTTACTAATATTTAAATTTACCATTATTTAAATTAAATACTAGGCTATGCTTAGCAACAATCAAAAATAAATATTTTATTAAAATAATTTTCTGAAAGTAACCTTTAGGATTTATTTTTTAATTCCTTTTATTTTTAATATTTAATTTTTATGGGTATGTAAGTGTATATATTTATGGGGTACATTGGATATTTTGATACAGGCATACAATGTATGTAATAATTGTATTAGGGTAAGTAGCGTATCCATCACCTCAAGCATTTACCCTTTGTTTCTGTTAAAAACATTCCAATTATATTGTTTGTTATTATATTTTAAAGGTCTTAAATTTACTAAATTTAAATGTATTTAAATTATAATGTTTGTATTTATCTTTAAATTATTGTTGACTGTAATCATCTGTTCTGCTATCAAATACTAGATTTTGTTCATTCTATTTTTGTACCTATGAACTGTCCTCATTCTCCCCACCCCACTATCCTTCCTCACCTCTGGTAATCATCATTCTACTCTCCAGCTCCACGAGTACAATCGTTTTAACTTTTATCTTCCACAAATGAATGAGAACATGTGAAGTTTATCTATCTGTGTCTGGCTTATTTCACTTAACACAATGTCCTCCAGTTCAATCCATGTTGTGGCAAAAGACAGGATCTCATTCTTTTTCATGACTGAATGGTACTCCATTGTTTGTGTATATACATATATGGCAAAAGAACATATATATGTTCTTTTCCCATTAATCTATTGATGAAGACTTAAATTGCTTCCAAATCTTGGAAGTCTGGAATAGTACTGTAATAAACATGGGATCACAGCTATCTCTTTAATATTCTGATTTCTTTTGGGCACATACATAGCAGTGGGACTGCTGGATCTTTTGCTGTAATTCTATTTTTAGTTTCTTGAGGAACCTCCACATTGTTCTCCATAGTGGCTAGACTAATGTGCATTTTCAGCTAAAGTGTATAAGTATCCCCTTTTCTTCACATCCTTGACAACACTTGTTATTGCCTGACTTTTTGATAAAAGCCGTTTTAACTGGGATGAGATGATACCTCATTGTAGTTTTGATTTGCATTTCTCTGATCATCTGTCATCTTGTGCATCTTTTTGTGTACCTGTTTGACATTTCTATGTCTTCTTTTGAGAAATATCTATTTAGATCTTTTGCCCATTTCTAATCAGATTACTAGAATTTTTGAGTTGCTTAAGCAGCTTATATATTCAAATTATTAGTGCCTTGTTAGATGGATAGTTTGCAAATATTTTCTCCCATCCCATGAGCTGTCTTTTCACTTTGTTGATTGTTACCCTGCTGTGCAGCAGCTTATTAACTTGATGTGATGTTATTTGTCCAATTTTGCTTTGCTTGCTTGTGCAGGTGGGCCATTTTTCAAGAACCCTTTCCCCAGATCAATGTCCTGGAGTGTTTGTTTCTCTAAAATTTTCTTTTATTAGTTTCATAGACTCAGGTCCTAAATCTAAGTCTGTAATCCATTTTGTGTTGACTTTTATGTATAGTGAGACATATGGTTCTAGTTTGATTCTTCTGCATATGAATATCTAGTTTTCCCAGCAACATTTATTAAAGAGACTGTCCTTCACAATGTATGTTCTTGACACTTTTGTGGAAAACAAGTTCATTGTAGATGTATGGATTTGTTTCTGATTTCTTTATTTTGTTTCATTGGTCTATGTGTCTAATCATCTATTCACATGATGATTTGGTTACTACACCTCTGTAATATAATTTGAAGTTAGATAATGTGATTCTTCCAATTTTGTTCTTTTTTCTTAGGATGTGTTGGGTCTTCCAGGTATTTTGTGCTCTGTATACATTTTAAGATTTTTTTTTTCATTTCTGTTAAGAATATCATCGGCAGTTTGATTGGCATTGCATGGAATCTCTAAGTTTGCTGTGGGTAGTATGGACATTTTTACAATATTAATTCTTTGAATCCATGAACATGGAATAAATTTCCATTTTTGGTATGTCCTCTTCAATTTCTCTTATCAATGACTTACAGTTTTCACTGTAGAGATTTTTCACTTTTTTGATTAAGTTTATTCCTAGGTATTTTATTTTATTTGTAGCTATTGTAAATAGGATTGCTTTCTTGATTTCTTCTTTAGATTGTTCATTGTTGATATTTAGAAATGCTACTGATTTTGGCATGTTTATTTTGACATATTGCTGCTTTATTGAATTTATTTATCATTTATAACAGTTTTCTTGGTGGGGTCTTTAGGTTTATTCAAATATAAGATTATATCATCTGCAAACAGGGATGATTTGACTTCTTCTTTTCCAATTTGGAGTTTGCTCTGTCTAGGTCGTCCATTACTATCTTGAAGGATAGTGGTAAAAGTATTCTTGATTTGTTCCAAATCTTAGAGAAAAGCTTTATGTTTTTCTCCATTCAGTATGACAGTAACTGTAGCTTTGTCATATAGGGCTTTCATTGTGTTGCGATATGTACCTTATACATCTACTTTTTTGAAGGTTTTTATCATGAAGAGATGCAGGATTTCATCAAATGATTTTTGAGCATCAATTTAAATGATCATATGGGTTTTATTCTTCATTATGTAGATATGATGCATCATATTAATTGATTTGCATATTTTGAACTATCCTTGCATTCCTGGGATAAATCCACTTGATTGTAATGACTAATCTTTGTAATGTGATTTTGTTGTTGAACTCAGCTTGCTAGTATTTTGTTGAAAATTTTTGCTTCAATGTTCATCGGGGATATCGGCCTATAGTTTTCTGTTTTTGTTGTGGCTTTTCTGGTTTTGATCTCTCTTCCTGCTGAGCTACCTAGAGCTGGGGCAAGAGTGACACAACACCCCTATGGCCACTGTGCTGGGTCAGACTGGAAGCCAGCACAGCTTTGGGTCTTGCTGAAGGCTTGTGGTGACCACTGCCTGGCTACTGCTGATGTTTACTCAAGGCCCAAAGGCCCTACATTCAGTGAGTGGCAAATCCAGCTAGGCTTTGTCCTTCTCATCAGGGTAACAAGCTCCTTACTCCCCTCCCCAGACCAGAGCATGTCCATAAATGTCTGACAGCTGAATTCTTTCCACCATGCATTGCTTTCTGCTGTGACAGACAGCATTGAGTTCCAATTCAAAGTTCCAATCACTGCACTCAGCCTCACTAAAGCACACAGATTCTCTCTCTGCATCAAGTGCTACTGCCAGGGAATGATGGAGGAATGGCGTTGACAATATAAGAATGTCTTTTCTACTCTCTTCAATTCCTCTTTCCTTGCTATGATATTAAAACCTGGTGCTATGAATACTTACCTGATTTTTAGTTGTTATAAGGGTGCTTTCTTTTGTGTTGTTAAATATGATATTGAGTAGGGGTGTGGGGACAGTTGTTAGACGGTTCTATTTGGTCATTTTCTTCTACCTCCTCTTCCACACACTTGCTTATGATTTGCTTTTGTTGGTGTTCTTTAGTAGAAGCTTGAATTCATATTTGATACTCACATTAAGTCAAAGATCCACTTTCACATTTATTTTAAAATTGACACTAAAAGCTATATGTATTTATGGTGTATAATGTTCTCTTCTAAAATATGTATGCATTGTGGAATATCTAAATTAAGCTAGCTAACATATGCATTACCTCACATACATATCAATTCGTTTTGTAATGAGAAAACTTAAAATCTACTCTTAGCTGTTTTCAAAAATACAATATATTGTTATTAATTATATTCACCATGTTGTACAATAGATCTTTTGAACTTATTCCTACTGTCTAACCGAAATGTTGTATCTTTTGACCAACATATCTCCAGTCCCCAGTTTAGCTGCTAGTAGCAACCAGTCTACTCTCTTGTTCTGATTTTGACTTTATTTAGGTTCCATTTGTAAGTGCATTCATGTGGTATTCTTTCTGTGCCTGGCTTATTTTACTTGACATAATGGCCTCCAGGTTCATCCATGTTATCCAAATGAAAAGATTTCCCTAATTTTTAAAGGCTGAATATTTTATTGTTTATACATACTTCATTTTCTTTATATGTTGATCTATTGATGGACACTTTGATTGATTTTGTATTTTGGCTGTTGTGAATAATGCTGCAATGAACATGATAATGTAGATACCTCTTTAACTTACTGCTTTTATTTCCTTTGGCTATGTGCCCAATAGTGGGATAGCTGGAATATATAGTAGTTCTATTTTAATTTTTGGAGGAACCTCTGTACTGTTTTCCATAAAGCTGGGTTTCATTTAACACTATGGCAACCAAAATTTACTTAAGAGAATACACTCGTGTGCATGTACATGCATGCACACACACACAGAAACCTGAATGAAGAATAATTGAATTTCATTTCATGTACTTTATTCTGTTAGTTTTAAGTGTGGACCTTGAAAAAAAAATTTATAAGTCTTCTCCTAAACTAGAAGGCTACAGTCATCCAATTCTGCCTGTTAGCATCTGTGGATTTTATTATAGCCAAGAAATGCTGAGCTCCATGGCACATGATATTGAAATTTTTCAACCTTTGAGACAACTGGCAGAAGAGCTCACCTTCTTTAATCTGATGAGTGCTTATCATCACACTCTGATAGAGCAGACAATTCTTCCTTCCATACTCAGACTAGATTTGTCTTTTAAGATCTGTATCATGTGTATCTTCCTTATGAAACTGTCTCCTGCTCCTCCATCACACATGGATTTCTATATTCTCTTATTGCTTAGTTGTAGATATTATTAGACTGATATATTTTAACAAGCAACTGGCCTCCCATTAACTCATGAGGGTTAGCCTAGTACCCTAGATTTGAATTTAATTTCTCCCATTTTCTATTTGTGATCTTGGGCAAACAACTAAGGATTTCTTTAATTCATTTTTTGTTTTTGTTTTTTCTTATTCAGTGCTCTTCTTTGAAACATATATACATTTATGTTTATAAATTGCATTGCGCCCAGGATCTGCTCCAAAAGTGCAGGCTCCCATCTCCCTTTTCTATTCTTCTTTATCTTTCCTTTACCCTCAATAAAATAGATGTTAATTTATATATTTTAGTGCTGGGTGAATTGGATTATTGACAGATATTTAAAATATATTTGCAGATTAAAATCTGAATAAATAAAAGATAAATGTCATTTTTAGAACAGTGAATCTTTAAAAAAAGAAACCAAGAAAGAATAATTGTACTATTTGCACAATAGGTTTTGTAAAATAAAAAAAAAAGAATTAAAAAATGAATACTTTTTCTGAATTAGTACGGTAACAATTGTGACAAGAGGAAATATATCATAGAAAACTGTACCTTCTCTTCTCACTCTGCCAAGCTAATGCCATGTATTAAATGCATGATTACAACCTAATTTAAACCTGTGGTCAAAGGAAATCAATAGAGCTAAGAGTACACTTTGCAATTTTAAAGAATTAAGGTACCTCTGGAGTTTTTTTAGTACGATTTTTCCCTTTTATAAATTGCCACTTTTATATAAAATCTGAAATGGAGACTTCTCTTGGTACTAGAATCCCCTTCTCCTATCTCCCCTATAGAGCACTCTGCTTTTCTTTTTTTCCTTTTCTTTCTTTCTTTTTTTTTTTTTTTTTTTCAAAGTCTCACTGTCTTGCCCAGGCTGGAGTGCAGTGTCCCAATCTCAGCTCACTGCAACCTCCGCCTCCCGGATTCAAGCAATTCTCTCACCTCTGCCTCCAGAGTAGCTGGGATGACAGGAGTGCCACCACACCCAGTTAATTTTTAAAAAATTATTTTTATTTTTATTTTTAGTAGAAATGGGGTTTCGCCTTGTTGACCAGGTTTCAAACTCTGACTTCAGGTGATCCATCTGCCTGGGCCTCCCAGAGTGCTGGGATTACAGGTGTGAACCCCCGTACCTGGCCAGAGCACCCTGCTTTTAGGGAACAAATAATTTGCTAAATGTTTGCAGTGAGAGGAGAGACCCTGAAGGAGTTTGCTCAAATAATGATAGATAGTTGCTGAACTGCTTGTTTAAGGGAGCGACTGGTTAACTGCAGGGCTTTAGTTTTGCTGCGTGGGGTATGCCATCAGGGGCCAGAGCAGACTTGTTTGAAGCAATAAAGGAAGTTTATCAGCTATATGGGAGAAGAGTTGGCATGGAAAGTAAACCATTGTGGCTGAGGACAAGGTATATTAGAGTGAACAAACATATCAGATCTGTATGTTTAGTAAGTAGTCAGAAAAATAACCATGAGTCTCTTAGGTAACCTCTATATTAACAAAGCTTGATTCGGCCTCTGTCAGGCAGTCAATCATGGAGGGTTTTGTACTTATATCCAAAGTTGTCTCCTGGTATGGGAGAATTATGACCATTGTTCCTTTATGTCTATGTTTTTCAGGAATATGACAAAATACTACTACTTCCAGGTCAGTGCAGGCAAAAGCAGAAGCTGGTAATGAAAAGAGACCCAATGCTAACAATAATGTGTCCAGGTCTACAGGAAATAATATAACACAGAAAATTCTATATAGAGCATCTTCTCATGATAACCCTCCTGATACTCTTACCTGCATTTCTTTTTTTTCTCTGTGGGAGATATATCTTCCTGTACATTATTACACTACAACTAAGAAAGCTATTGATGATCATTATAATTGTTATAAAACTATCCCTTACTGTTTGCTGAATACTGTTCTAAATATATTCCATTGTTCGGATGGTTAATGCCTACCATTCTTTATGTCATTCTGAGCATCCTCACATAGGTTTGGTATTACACTAGGACATATTCTTTACTCCTTCCCTTACCAGGAAATCTATGAAACAAAAACAAGAGCAGCCCAGAAATACATTTCCCAAAGATAGAGTTATTCACTCAAGAGTAATAGCTCCCAGAAGGGTGCAGCATAAACATCTGAGTAAGGCTTTGCATCTCAGGTACTGCAGACTTAGCTATTGAGATGGTAAGCAGACTTCCTTAATACTACCGGAGAAATTCATAACCAGAAATTTAGTGTTTCAGATGGAAATGTTAGATAACAGAAAGTAAACTATAAAACCAAGCCTTTGTTTTATATTTTCATACCTGTGACACAACTATAATTCTACAAAAAGATAGCAAGTAAAAATATAAAAAACAAACGTAACATGAAAGAATATTCTAGACTTCAAAATTTGGTCTGTAATTTTTCCACATTCAAGATCTTTAAATTATTTATTCATTGAGTATTTTCTAAAACTTTGCAATAAACTCCCAATAAAATAATTGAAAGTGTTCTAGGGGGAAGGGGTAGCCAAATAGAATCTGACTCTATTTGAATTTCCTGAACAATGTAGTGGTTTTTAAATAAGATGAAAAGAACATCTCCGCCCTAGGATATGCTTTACTTACTTTATCCTGGTAGAAAGAAGCAAAACATTGTAAAGATGTAAGAGCACAAGATGAAAAGTATATATAATTAAAAACTTGCTATGTAATATGAATAAATAATATTGGTTTTATATTTATTACATGACATGACAAGGACAATACACTGAATCAGCTTGTGGTCTGAATGAAAGATGACCAGAAAGGACAACTGAGTGAAAACAAATTCCTCAGTGTAGGCCATGGGAAACACTTTTCACCTTCTCCTATAAGCCAGAAGAGCCCTTCAAAGTTAATTCATCTGGTTAGTATTTTCCAGACAAAAAGGTAGACCATCTGACCTATTTTTGGAAAGATATAAGGGGTCATCTAACATAAAACTGGCAATATGTACCTTAAAACTCAACTGAAAAACAACGGATGATAATTAAATTTAAGAACTCATCATTATCTAGTAGAAAATTGCCTCTGCCTCCAGTTCTAGTATTTTTGTTGGCATCTATTATTCTTCAATCATTGAATGTCCTTGTTTAAAACAGCCTGGTTTTAGTGCTTAAACATAGATTGTCAATATACAATATCTAGCAGTAATACTAGCTTTACTAGATCAGTTTTATAGAACTATACAACATCCTGATGGTTAATTTTATTGCTTGATGAGGCCTATAGTTTACTCTAATGTGGTAATTCTATAGAAAATGTTTTTAAAATTGACTCAGCTCATCCAATGATATTCTTGGTGATGATAAATAGGTCAGCTAAAATGCCTGAATACAGTTCAGGATATTTAGGAAGGCATAATAGATTCACCCTACCACCACCACCACCACCATACATACACACGTAAGGAGCAGTCTTTAATAATTGCATTTTTCCTCACAGGACTGTTTTCTAAATAATTTCATAGGCAATGCAGTTTTAAGGTCTGGGAAATAATTAAGTAGGTTCCTATGAATTGGTCCCTTTTTTGATTCATGAATTAAACTGTGTCAGATAGCTTTCATATGCCCTCCAGATCATATTTTCTTATTAGATAGCCTTCTCTCTGTCTCCAGGAGCCTGACCTTTATGGATCCCTTGCCCCGTCACTGGGTTGACAACTGGAAAGAGAGGAAGAGAGAGAGGATGTTCAAGGTATTTATTCTCCCAGCTCTGGTTTCTCCTTGGCCTGGCTGCATTTCTCAACAGAAGGTCAAATCTCCTCTCCAAGTGGCTGTCTTCATATGACTGTCTTTAAGAATTGTTATAATTGCTGTGTCCACTCACTGCTTCAGGGGTGCAAACAGTCCTGGAGTTCACCCTGCCACATCTTTGCAAATATTAAACTCTCTTGAGTTATCCTAATTTGAAAGTGCCATCTGTTTCCTGCTGACATCCTGACTAACATGTACATGATCAGATCTCAAAAATGAGTAGCACTATGTTGCTCCTGATGATTGAATAGCTTGGTTTGAATAGTTCAGAAATGAATTGAAAGAGGTTCCTTCTATTGACAAGTCACAGCCAGTGCAGCAAAGCTCTGCTGCAGTGGATTGATCTTCCAGTTTGATGCTATCACCATGTTTCCTTTATTCTGGTTTCTAAAAGAAGCCAGTCAGCCTCCGTTTGAGATCATTATTGCAGCTAAAAAGTAGAACAAACTGTGTTTCTTTTATATATTCAATAGTTAGGGACTATGTCAGGCAAAGATGACCAGATAGGACAATTGAAGCATTGAAGAACAAGCGTCAGTGACAGCTTTGGTCCATAGAAAAGTACTAAACAACTGGTCAACCAATCTAATTAAAAATATCAGGATGTGGCCAGGTGCAGTGGCTCACACCTGTAATCCCAACACTTTGGGAGGCCAAGGCAGGTGGATCACCTGAGGTCAGGAGTTTGAGACCAGCCTGGCTAATATGGTGAAACCCTGTCTCTATAAAAAACACAAAAATTAACTGAGCATGGTGGTGGGTGCCTGTAAACCCAGCTACTTGGAAGGCTGAGGCAGGAGAATCACTTGAACCAGGGAGGCGGAGGTTGCAGTGATTCGAGATCACACCACTGCACTCCAGCCTGTGCAGTAAAGTGAGACTCTTGTAAAAAAAAAAACAAAACAAAACAAAAAAAAAACAAAACAAAAAAAACCAGGATGTGTCCTACTTCATTGAATCCTTCCTTTAAAACAAAAAGAACTGGAAAGCGCTACTACAGACCATCCACAGGCCTAAAACACGAACCCTCACAATTTAACTTAGCTTCTTTCTCTTCTTTCTTCAAGATTCAGTTTTGATGTCTCTATTTTTGAAAAACTAAGGCAGATTGTCACAATATTGGGATATGTGGTATTTTCTGTGTTCCTTTACTATCTTGCTTTTATTCCAATGTATCATGCATGTAAAATTCTCTAAATATCTGCAGTGTAAACAAAGCTAGAATACTGTTGTAAGTTTTTTTAGTGTTCTCTTAAACAGAAGATTTTATAATAATGCTATATTCAAATTTGCAAATAAATATGAAGGCCTTTTATAGGTACACCACAGAGGATAAAATACATTTTTTTCATTAAAGTAGAATAATTGTATCTGACATGACAGCATCTTAATAAATACTGGTTGAATGAATAAAATATAAATAAATATTATTAAACTAAAATTTACCAATGACATCTATAGGCCTAACCTTATGTCTACATTTATTTCATTTGACTTATAGAACTTTTTGAAGTAGGCAATTATTATTTCAGTTTTGCAGATTAGGAATTTAGAATTAACAAGGCTAATAATTTTATTCAAGGCATAATATTGGGAGTCATAATACCAAGGTTTGAAATTATTGTCTACCTAAGTTTAGAGCCTGTGCTCTTCCTACTATTCCCACTGCCCCTAGAGCACTAGAAATGGGCCATAAACTAGAGAGGTCCTGGTAACTATCATAAAAAATAGATACAAGTAAATGTTTTCCAAATGACAGATTTCCTACTACTTAATAATCTGGCATAGTAAGAAGTCAGGACTCAGAGGTCTAGAAACAAGAATTTAAAAAATTTAAAAAAAGCAAAACAAAACAAAAACTAGCTACCTGCCTCTCATCACCTTACCATTTCAATAATGTTAGGTTCTTTTGTGTGAATTCATCTTGGTCACAGGTAGAAAAAGTTAATAGATCGAATGGCAATGATCCATTCTACCTATATACATTTAGTTGAGTATAATGTAGAAGATTGAGGTTTAAAGGAAGAAAGTGGAATTAATTTTAATGTGCCTTCACTCACCTGAGCAGAAGCATCTCTTTTTTCCGTAATCCAGAGTACTGAAAAAGAAGCCATCTATCTGTGTGATGTTCTAGTGCAATTAGTTATTTCTTAGGAAGGGAAATGAGTAACAGTAAGAAAGGGTGTCAGCAAGGCCCTAAGCTGACACTACTCAGCTGGAAAATCTGCCGAAGAGGTTGTGTTAAACTTGTTCCTGCAAGCAGTTAAGCAGCTTATGAGACAGAATACTGCAATCACCTTTGAATAAGCCCTAACTTTCTAAATATCCATGATGTCTCAGTTGGTCCTAGATACGGCTGGTTAGAGAATGTCTGAGTAATCTTTAGTTGGTTGCCCAGAAGAAGTTAAGGAACTAGAAATTATTGCTAAGGTAGAACAGTATTTGTATATCTGCTAAACAATGTATAGCACTAAGAAGAGCCAGCAATAGAAGCCAAATTTATTTTAGAGGTGTACCTTCTGGCTGGGACTAACTCTTGCAGTAGACAGAGATCAAAAGATGATGCAGTAAGAGATGTGGCAAATAAATTGTACACAGAAAAATTGGTTAAACAGTGTGGTGTATATAAATTGAAGATGATAGCAAATATAAATGCTGATTTTATTTCATTGAAAACTATCTTTTTGACAGATGCGTGTCAATTTATGCTAGGTAAACCTTTTTGCCATTAAATTTGTCTTTTGAAAAAGTTTTAAGATCAGCAATTACTGGATTGAAGATTTCCTCATTTTTCTTGAAAATATAGCACAGTGCATGATTTGCAGGGATTTTGTATTACTTATTTTTTCAGGATAGTTAATTTAATAAATTTTCTGGAAATCATCACACTCTTGAGTTCTGCAAGGTAAAGAATCTTGTTTCACTAGTCTCTTCTCAGAGCCTGACACAATGTATGTGTAGTAAGTTTGCTTAATTATGGAACACAGGATTAAAATACCTGGTATATCACAAAAACAGATTTGGGTTGATTATTTCTTTTTTGGCTTTTAGCTAGTCCCATGGATAACGCTATTAAGGACCCATTCATCAGCAATGTCAAAAGACCTGGAGGAAAATACATTAGTTCTCTTAAATTTCATTTGTTTCTGTACAACCTTCACAATTTTTCATACGTGTCATCAGTAGTGTAACTAGTCAACACTGGCTGATTTATTATTATGTGCTTAAAATATTCTAGTCACTGTTCTTAGCATTTATTTATATTAGCAAATTTAATCTTCCAATAATTCTGTAGGTAAATATCATTCTTATTTGGTCTATATAGCAGAGTTAAGAAACTTGTTTAAGTGATAGAGTCAGAATTTGTATTGAATTTTTAATGGAGATTAAGATCTTAAATATTATATAATACTGCTTCTGAATATTGTCAAATTTTACCAAATATTTTTCTTAAGCTCAATATGCACATATTTTTTGCAGAAAAATTTCATTCACTGTGCTTATAAATACTAGTTATACATTTTTTAAATACTTTAAAATATTTATTAAAACACGTTTATAAAATTCTGTCTAAAAATAAACTCACACAGAACTAATGAAACATGTACTGTATTTTGGAGTCACGTGCTTGGTAGAAAACATGGACTTCTGAATCTCAAGAGCTTTTTATTCTAGACCAGAGACCACAGCATATGGATATGCATCAGTGAGTGGATTTGTCCATTCCTTAAAATGTCATTGGCAGACACCAAGTAATCCTTTACAGTTCTTTTTCCCACTGAACACAGGTGAGACTGCAGATTATTTCTTAATTCATAATTCTGGGAAATTACCCACACATACAATAAAATTTATAGGAAAGGTGAAACAAAATCATTCCTATTTTAGACCCAGTTCTGTTATAAGTCATTATGTTACTTTAAGAGAGATTTTCAATTTTTACATGCATCAATTTCTCCTATTATACAAAAAATTGTGAAGGTTGTACAAAACTAAAGGTTTGGTTAGGTCTATGATCAATTCTATTTGTAGAAATTTATTCTGTGACTTTTTAGTTAATGGTCAGTCCAGTGAGGCCATAAGAGTGAACAAATAAGAGAGTCAGGAAGACAAAACTTATTATAATCTCTGTCTCTCTAGGAGACAGAGCCATTACACACCAAGAAGTCATGAGAGGAATACCTATGGAGCTGGCTCAACTAAGCAAGCAGAGAGCCTAAAGAGACAGAGGAACTGTGGGCAATATTAGGGGTCAGGGTGGAGGACATATGAAAAGTCATAAAACTTCACTGGGGCATTTGAACGCTACTAGGTCATAACCAGGGAAGGGTGGGAAGAAAAACTTGTGGCAAGAGCCATCATTATCAAACTGGGAAAGGGTGTTCCCAGCCTGTTCGTGTAGATGTTGAGGCTAGAAAAGAGAAATGAATATGAACTTTAAAAAACTTTGCAATATACATCCATAATGCTATACTTTATTTTTCTGCTTCTTCTATGTACTCATTTCTAATTTTCACCATAAATTCTTTATTTTTATTTTTATTTTAAGTTCTGGGATACATGTGCAGAACGTGCAGGTTTGTTATATAGATATATATGTGCCATGGTGGTTGGCTGCACCTATCAATCTATCATCTAGGTTTTAAGCCCTGCATGCACTAGACATTTGTCCTAATGCTGTCCCTCTCCTTGTCCTCCATCCCCCGACAGGCCACGGTGTGTGATGGTCCCCTCTCTGTGTCCATGTGTTCTCACTGCTCAGCTCCCACTAATGAGTGAGAATGTGTGGTTTCACTGCAAATTCTTAAAAGAAGCTGGATGCCATAAACATTACCACACAATCAGTAATAATGGAAAGGGCCTTCAATAATCCACTTTCAATAAAGGATAGAACAATTAGATGAAAAACCAATATAGAGCTTGGTCTCATAAAATGAGTTGGGAGGATTCCTTCTTTTTGTACTGTTTGGAATAGTTTCAGAAGGAATGGTATCATCTCCTCTTTGTACCTCTGGTGGAATTCAACTGTAAACCTGTCTGGACTGGGCTTTTTTTAGTTGGTAGGCTATTAATTGCTGCCTCAACTTTAGCCCTTGTTATTGGTCTATTCAGGTATTCAACTTTCTGGTTTAGTCATTGTATAGTGCAAGTGTCCAGAAATTTATCCATTTCCTCCAGATTTACTGGTTTGTGAGAATAGAATTGTTTGTAGTAAGCTCTGATGGTAGTTTGTATTTCTGTGGAATCAGTGGTGATGACCCCTTTATTATTTTTTATTGCATCTATTTGTTTCTTCCCTCTTTTCTTTTTTATTAGTCTGGTAGCAGTCTACTATTTTGTTGATCTTTTCAAAAAAGCAGCTCCTGGGTTTGTTGAATTTTTGAAGGGTTTTTTGTGTCTCTATCTCCTCAGTTCTGCTCTAATCTTAGTTATTTCTTGCCTTCTACTAGGTTTTGAGTTTTTTTGATCTTGCTCCTCTAACTATTTCAATTTTGATGACAGGGTGTCTATTTTAGGCCTTTCCTTCCTCCTCATGTGGGCATTTATTGCTATGATTTTTCCCTCTAGACACTGCTTTAAATGTGTCCCAGAGATTCTGGTATGTTTCATCTCCGTTCTCATTGGTTTCGAAGAACATCTTTATTTCTGCCTTCATTTCATTATTTATCCAGTCTATATTCAAGAGCCAGTTCCTGGGCAGAGATGCAACTAAAAAAGAAAACTTCAGGTCAATATCCGTGATGAACATCAATGCAAAAATCTTCAATAAAATACTGGCAAACAGAATGCAACAGCAAATCAAAAAACTTATTCATCATGATTAAGGAGGCTTCATCCCGGGGATGCAAGGCTGGTTCAACATATGCAATTCAATAAATGTAATCCACCACATAAACAAAACCACAGACAAAAACCGCATGATTATCTCAATAGATGCAGAAAAGGCCTTTGACAAAGTTCAACAGCCCTTTATGCTAAAACTCCTCAATAAACTAGGTATTGATGGTACGTAACACAAAATAATAAAAGCTATTCATGACAAACCCACAACCAGTATCATACTGAATGGGCAAAAACTGCAAGCATTCCCTTTGAAATCTGGCACAAGACAAGGATGCCCTCTCTCACCACTCCTATTCAATATAGTATTGGAAGTTCTAGCCAGAGCTATTAGGCAAGAAAAAAAAAAAAAAAAACTAAAGGGTATTCAAATAGGAAAAGAGGAAGCCAAATTGTCTCTCTTTGCAGATGACATGATTTTATATTTAGAAGGCCCCATCATCTCAGCCCAAAATCTCCTTAAACTGATAAGCGACTTCAGCAAAGTTGCAGGATACAAAATTATTGTGCAGAAATCACAACCATTTCTATACACCAATAACAGACAGAGAGCCAAATCAAAAGTGAACTCCCATTCACAATTGCTACAAAGAGAATAAAATACCTAGGAATACAACTAACAAAGGATGTAAAGGACCTCTTCAAGGAGAACTACAAACCACTGCTCAATGAAATAACAGAGGACACAAACAGATGGAAAAATATACCATGCTTATGGTTGGGAAGAATCAACATTGTGAAAATGGCCATACTGCCCAAAGTAATTTATAGATTCAATGTTATCCCCATCAAGCTACCAATGACCTTCATAGAAATGGAAAAAAAACTTCAAACTTCATATGGAACCAAAAGGGAGCCTGAATAGCCAAAATGATCCTAAGCAAAAAGAACGAAGCTAGAGGCATCATGCTGCCTGACTTCAAACTATACTTCTAGGCCACAGTAATCAAAACAGCATGGTACAGGTACCAAAACAGAGACAAAGACCAATGGAACAGAACAGAGGCCTCAGAAGTAACACCACACATCTATAATCATAAGGACATGAATGAATCTGGAACCATCATTCTCAGCAAACACACAAGAACAGAAATCCAAACACCACATGTTATCACTCATAGGCAGGTGTTGAACAGTTAGAACACATGGACACAGGGTGGGGGGCATCACACAGTGAGGTCAGTGAGGGGGGATGCTAGGAGAGGGACAGTGGGGAGTGGGGAGGATGGGGAGGGATAATGAGGGGAGAAATACCAGATATAGGTGATGGGGGGATGAAGGCAGCAAACCACCTTGCCATGTATATACCTATGCAACAATCCTGCATGATCTGCACATGTACCCCAGAACCTAACGTACAATTGAAAAAAAAAAGAAGCAGGAACTTAAACAGCACTTCCAATCAATCAAATGGACCTAACGTACATATATGGAGCACCCCACCCAGTGACAGCAGAATACACATTTTTTGTGAGTACACATGGAACATTCTTCAGGAGAGATCACATATTAGGTCATAAAATAAGTCTTGATAGTTTTTAAGAGACTGAAAATTATAGAGTATCTTTTCTGTTCACAAAAGAATGAAACTAGAGATCAATAACAGAGGGAAAAATGATAAAATATTCATAAATATATGAAAATTAAACAACACACTTTTAAAGAACCATTGAGTCAAAGAAGAGATCCCAAGGGAAATTGGAAGATATCTTGAGAAAAAGGAAAATGAAAACACCATATTCTAAAATTTACGAGATGCAGCAACAGCAGTGGTAGGTGTAAATTTATAGCTATAAACTCTTGCATTAAAAAAGAGGAAATAGTTCATATCTACTTTAAGAAACTACAAAATGTTTCCAGCCTACGAAACTAATAAAGAACAAATTGCACCCAGAGCCAGCAGAAAGACAGAAATAAGGATGAGAGAAGAAATAAACAAAATAGACAACAGACCAAACACACAGAAAATGAAATGAAACCAATGAAACCAACAGTCAGTTATTTGAGTGGATAAGCAAAATTGACAAACTTTTAGCTAAGTTAACTTAAAAATTTAAAAAAAGAGACCAAGAAAAGATTAATATAACTAAAATCTGAAATGAAAAAGGGGAGATAACGGTATACTTTACAGACAAACTTGGTTTTATGAACCAACTTTGTTTATTTGCAATAAGTGGTGCTTCCTTTCTCAGCATTCTAGAATGGAATGTCATCCATTTAAAAAATTTCCGAGAAAGCAGTAACTTTTCAAAAAGCGTTACCTATGGATGTCTTGAAGAATCACTTTATCTTCTTTACATAAATATTATAAAAATTATCTGGGGTTTTAGGCTGCACACCTTTTCCACTCAAGAGAAAAATAATCTGATATCTACAGACATGTGTCTGTCATAGCCATGACACTCTTTCTCCTGGTTAGAAACTTTAAATTAAACAAAAAACCCCACAAAGTTGTAAATATTAGTTAGATAGATTATACTATATGATGCATTCATGACACATAAAGTATGCATCAGTGATGCTTTTTGAGCTACCTATGGCTGAATTAATGTGGTTGGTGGGGTTTTGACTAACCCATTAGAAAGTTTTATTTATTATCCTGCTATAAACTGTGAAGTAGTTTTCAGGATTTGGTGAATCCAGTGCTATGGCTTCTAATTTATTACCATAATTTTGGGGGGGGGAGATTATATTAAGCCATTTGAGTCCCTAGAAAATGTCCCTTAAGTAAAAAACAAAAAATAATCTGATGGTTTCTGTGACTGTAATTTACATAGGCCAACAATATATATGCTTAATACCCAGAAAGGAAGAAATTATTTAACACTTCCAGGGCTACCTTTAGCTACCTTTAAATTTTGACCATTTGTGCATTAAAATGTATCCTTAATCAGTGGTGTTCATATCTATAGGAGACAAAAGGGGAAAATACACTTGCACTTGCAATTTGAAGCCCCACAATTAAAATAAGCTATTAATTAGAATTGCTTCTTTGGCAGCTGAGAACAATTATACTTGCATGAGATTTTTTCTATGAAATATTTGCTAATGAAATATCGTGTAATATTTACAATGCATAGGCTTTCTTATAGTTAATACTTGTTTTGGTTAACATTGCCTAATGCCAGCACCAAGGAAGAGCAATTAGCAAACTTCCTTTAGGGTTCAGTTTTACTTTTTGGTGAAAAAATAAGTTTTTAAACATATTACATCTATTTCTTGATCAATTATGATGGTTTGTACCTGCAGCATTATTTTAGCAGTAAAAATCCAGATTCAGGCTGTGTTTCTCATGCTGATTTCTACAATGCAAGGTAGGGCTTTCTTATACTCATTCTTCATACAGGGAAAAAGTCAGATAGTGCTGGAGTTGAATTCTCACTCAGGTACTTAATAACTGTATAATCTTGGTCCATTAACTTAAACTGCCTGTCTTCAACCATAAGATGATAATAAGAAAGTCTACTTTATGATTGTAAGGAAAACTAAATGAAAACATATATACAATGTTTATGGCACAGCGTCTGACACATTACAAGTCTTCACTAAAATGTAACTGCTACAATTACTGTCATTTTCTTTTTCAACAAAGAGGCATCAATAACTTAACAGATAAAGTCACTGATAGTCACAATTTTGGATAGCACCTACAGAATGAATATTATATCCATCTATTGATGAATTCTATAATGAAAGTCACTGTAAAGAATGTCACCATAAAGAAAACATAATAGAAGACTTCTGAGCCTCAGATTATTCAATACACTGCTCTGATTTGAATAGCAGTAGGCATTGGTTCCTCACAGCATGTCACATTGTATCATTATATGCTTATGAAAAAAAATGACATACTTCTTAAAGTCCACTTTGAAGAAGGGAAAGAAATAAGAAATCAAATGGCTCTTTGCTGTCCCTACAATTTTATTGTGACAATTGAAAGGTGCTACTGAGGAACATGACTAATTTCAAAAATACAAATTAGCATAGAGCTAATCTTATTGATTTAATCATTAATTTCTTTTGAAATGAATGCTTTTGTTGCACATTTTTAAGTTTTATTACGTCTTTTATGTTGGGTTATTTTATGTTTTATTTTTAGTTGACCTAATTATTAAAACATCCTGTCATAATACAGCATAAAGAAAAATGACATTTTGGTGGCTGTTTCAGAAATAAATCATAAATGGTAGAAGTGAACAACTTGGTAGGTCACTATATCAATCAATGAAGGTATCCGAAATTATCTTACATTTTCTTTCTTTAGAAACATATGAATTTAAACAGTTTGGTCAAGAACTATTTATGCATACCAATAAATACAAAAACTCTGTCCAAAGATCTTCATTCACCTTAAAGCTTAATAAATTATTTGAGATATTTTTGACTAAAAAAGAAATATTTTAGAAAACTAAAAGTATGGATTTTGAGACTTTTTTGGAATTTCTTTTATTCCTTCAGAAAAATTAGAAATGGTTTATCATTGACAGCATATTGTAGCAACATTTTCTTAAAGCTTCTTGGAAAATTGTAGCTTGAAATATATAAATATGAGGCCTCATTACTCACATAAAATAAAATTATTTTTATTAATACTGATAGACACACTTTTATTTACCTGAAAATACTTGTAAAATTGTACAGAAGAGAAAAATATGGGTAGCTAAGAAGTATTGTTAAAAATGTATAATTAACTACTTAAAAATGAGACTGAATGTCAGAAAATACATGACTTCCTTTAGAATAAATTAGCTTGTCTTGGAAGTGTGATGCAGAGGTGTAAAAATAATAATAAAAATACAAGCTTATTAGTAAATATCTACTTTTCCCTGGGATGTACAAAGCTGCAAGAGACTATGGGCCCCACTTTAATAAAAAGAGCAAGCTAAAGAAGCCACGAAGTCAACATTAAAACAAACAAGAAAAGCAAATAAAGCAAAACATCAGAGAGCTGAAGATGAAAACAAAACAACATCAAAAATGTATGAACTCCACTTCAGAAAATGATGGACCCTTTCAAAGGCAGAAGAGCCTCTCAGCTGCTCTGACTTCTGGTGAAGAGAGAGGAGGATAAGAAAGCTTCCAGAGGAAGGCAGAAGGAGAAATCAGCTGAACATTCAGTGAAGTTTTAATTGCCCTTGTGGGCTGGTTTGATTGTTTAGAATATGGAGGAAACTAAGTCACAAATTCAATTGCGTTCTTCCACTAATTTTTTTTTCTACAAGTCTTTCCTTAGTCAGAAGCTGAGATAAGACAGGGGGATTAAGGGAAATCCCCTCCCTGAGGTGCTGTCTCACTTGCAAAACAGTTGCTTACTGAAGCTGGACAGGGCAGGGGAGCCAGAGAACAACTACCTGAGACACAATTGGCCATTGTTGAATGCAGGTAATGGCTGTCAACGGTGGTGAGTAGGACAGGAAAGCTGAGATAAATCCCTCTAAGCCCAAAGAATTACAAATCATTCTGTTATAAAGACACATGCACACATATGTTGATTGTGGCACTATTCAAAATAGCAAAGACGTGGAAACAACCAAAATGCCCATCAGTGATAGAACGAATAAAAAAAATGTGGCATATATACACCATGGAATACTAGGTAGCCATAAAATGAGATGAATTCATGTCCTTTGCAGGGACATGAATAAAGCTGGAAACCATCATTTTCAGCAAACTGATCCAAGAACAGAAAACCAAACACCAAATGTTCTCACTCATAAGTGGGTGTTGAACAATAAGAACACATGGACACAGAGAGTGGAACAACACACACTGAGGCCTGTCAGGTGGCAGGGGATTAGGAGAGGGATAGCAGGGGTCAAGGGGTTAGGAGGGGGATAGCATTAGGAGAAATACCTAATGTAGATGATAGGGTGATGGATACAGCAAACCACCCATACAAAAAATCAGCTGGGCATGGTGGCGCATGCCTGAAATCCCAGCTACTCAGGAGGCTGAGGCAGGAGAATTGCCTGAACCCAGGAGGCAGAGGTTGTGGTGAG
>NW_016107401.1:172152-178868 GCF_001604975.1 Cebus imitator | reverse complement strand
AAAGAAAGATTCAGAGGCAGAAATTTCAGTCACTATGTGTGCTGGCTGAATTCCATTTTTGTTCTGTCAGTAAAATTGATTATTGCACACTTTGGAAAAACCCCTTATTCACTTGCATTGTGTTACTATGTTAGTATGGTACTTGGTACCGAATGATCCCTGAGTAAGAATGAGGATACTTGTTGTTCAACATTGCTGACAGAATTTTATATTGTAGTATTTCTATTAGCTATTCTTGCATTTGTGGAATGATATCTTTTGTAGCTTTAATTGTTACTTCCCTAATGGCTAATGATTTTGAGTAATGTTTTATATGCTTATTGATAATTTTCATCTTCCTTTAGATACATCCAACTCTTTAATCCACTTTTAATTGTGTTGCTTGCCTGTAGAAGCTTGTTTTATATGTTTTCTGTGTATTATAAATTTGAGCTTTTGCCAAACATACATGCTATAATTTTTTTTCTCAGAATGTGGCTTGTCCACTTATTTTCTTACTGATATCTTTGATGGGCAGACATTTTTAATTTTGATTAATATGATTTATCATGTTTTCTTGTATAGTTAGTACATTTTGGTCAAATCTAAAAAATACATGTGTACTCCAAGATTGTGAAAATATTTGCTCCAATTCTCATTTAAAGTCTTTACTCTGACATTTATATTTATGTCTATGATAAATATAAAAATAAATGAATGATCAAAAAGGTACTCAAAATCATTAGTCATTGGGGAATAAAAATTAAAGCTACAAAAAGATATCGTGTCAAATATATTGTTTATATAACAGAGCAATTAATCTAGAGTAAAATGAAAGTGCTTGACTCTCCGGAAGTATAGTTCTGCTCTGTGTTATTATCATGAGATTGGTTTACATAAAACTTATTCCAGGACTTAAAAATAGCTTTAAACAACCAGAGAATGAATAGTAAATCCATAGCTGTGCAGAAGATGGTTTCTAGCTGTGGTACAGAAAATATTTTGATTATTAGATAATTTTCTTGAGGATTGGACATACACTTGAACATAACTTTATCTCACTATTTAACAAAGTACCTGGTATAGATTAGGTATCATTAACTATATCATTGTTATGTAATCTTCAAATAGTGCATTTTCTTTTCATGTGTTTCACCTGTTCTATATGTTTGATATTTTAATCATACTTTATAATATAGAAAATATGATTTTGAGAAACTTATCATGAAATGACATATTAACCCCTATTTTCTTGTAGATATAAAATAATTTAATGTATTTTATTCAATATTAATCTACTAGTAAATGGAAAACCTGAGATTAGAAACAGATCTTCTGACTGTATACTAAATTTGCATTCCAAAGTGATATATATAGAAGCATGAACATCAATTAAAATAGTTCAGATTTTTCTAAAAAGAAATGTTTTCATTTAAATTAAACGAACTTCCCAAGACACCCCGTAAAGTTACATTAATTTTAAGAAAACATACTGAAATAGAAATTCTTAATTTGAAAACTCCCTTATTGATACTAAGTATGCTCACCAAAGGACTCAGTCACAGCATGTAGCATTTTAGAGTAGCCAAATTAAATTTACTGAGCTGTAGGTTTATTGCTTTGATAAGTAAAGTGTATATTTACCATTTCTGTCATATATTTTCTGTAATTAGAGCAACTGTTATCTCATTTGACAAATAGCAGACAAAATGTTATTCAAAAAATGGTTTTCACTGAATCCCTTTTTTTCTCAGAAGCATTAGTAACACACCGTGCTCAAAAGCCTGGCTGCTTAGCAAATCAAATCATCTCATGTCTTATGCCCAACATTCAATATCTTTTTTCAATTACCCTCTAGTTATCAACCTAATTCTCACTTCTTAAAACCTCCTTTATCACGTCAAAGCTTCTCTACTTTTGACTATGTATTTTGTACATGTTTTATTCTTCCTCTATTCCCTCCATTTCTTGCACACTATTTTGACACTCAGATGAAAACTTACCCAATTTGAGATGAATTTCCTTGTTATTGTTTCATAGCTTAGAATTTTTTTCCTTGTTGGAAAAAATCCATATTCTGATTGCCAATATGGCAAGAACTGATCTCTTTCCTACTCTCGATTCACATATTTCTAGGGAGTCTGGTGACATTGGATGAGGTGATCTAGAAGAAATCCTGGAAGAGGAAATATTTGGTCTGAAACCTGAATAATGAGAAAAAGTAATTCTATGGAAATCTGAGGAGAACATTCCATGCAAAGAAAAGACACGGGCAAGAGTTAGGGATAGAAATAGACTTTGCATTTTTTCTCAATTGAAAGAAGACATAGTAGCAGAAGTATAATGAACAGTGAGGACAGGAGTAAGAGATGGGATTGAAGGAGTTTCCAGGATGATATCCTAATAGGGGCTTAAATGCATGAAATGTGTTTAGATTTTATTTTAAATGTGCAGAAAGCTATTGTAATATTTTAACAAGAAAGCTCATATGTTCTGACACATATTTTCAAAAAATCATTTTGGTTATTAAGGGGAGAATGCACTAAACGTGTTACAGAGTAAGTCTCCTCTGTGGCCGTGGGAAAATCCTGTATGGACTTCTTCAGCTGTCAAATGGGGATAATAGGTGCACAGAATGATGATAAAGTGTGCTCTTCTATGAGAAAAATTTAGGCTAGTGTATGATGAAAATACAGATATTAGAAAAGATCTCGAAATTTGTGGAAAAATCTCTATGGCAATGGAAGGAATATAGTCTATTCAAGAAATCAGAGAAGTGGAGGATAACAGAAACAATGTATACAAGTAACTAAAGGAGAAAAAGAAAATGTAGTCTCCACTGAGCCACCTTCCTAACTCATTAGGTTTATTGTCCTTGTTTTTCCATTTTCTGATTTCAAGGGTTAGCTTAGGCCCTTTTCTACTCTTAATGTAACTTACTTTATTTATTAAATATGGTGAGAGACAAGTATAGTGACAGTGGGGAGTTGAATACAAAAAAAGAGGGCTCAAAAGAAGAGCAGTGACGAAGAAATTATTTGTAGCTGCTATTTCCAAGCTGCTTGAGATATTCATCTAGCTATTTCATGAAATCTCTCTAATTCTCTGTTTTCTGCTCTTGTCTGGGAATAGTCAGTGGAATGTACAGGTCAAAGAAGATAGGATGCTGCTGCTGAATTGTTCCATGTATCCACAGCCACATCTGTAAATGAACATTGGATCTTAGTCCAAGCTTTCTCTAATACTAGAAAAAAGGGATGCACAAATTATTTCAATAATTGATATTAACTTTGCTTATCTTCTCTATTGTTGAAGTCACTATGTGTGAAAGTATCAGAGCATTCAAATCAGAAAGAACAATAAACACATCCCTAAAATTTTATCTCCGTGTCAGAGGAAGCAAAGACTGTTTTTCTACTTAAGGGGGCATTCTTGTTTCTTCATGATCATTAATATGAGAAACTTGTGAATTTTTCTGTTTGTTATTTTGGCAAGCGATTTTCAATCCACCTGAACGTGCAAAATGTGCAGTGTTGCATAATGCTAGTTTGGATGCAAAATTAAAGCCATTTCTTGACTGAAGATAATTCACTGCTCTTCCAAAAAACTTTCCATATTGTATTAATATTTTATTGCACAAACAATAGAAAGATACATTGTCCTTATGAGAACTTTTACTTGCTTATGAGTATATAGTCCACTTCCCTCATTGCTCAAAAATATTAGGCACCCATCTTTTCATTGTGAGGTAACTACCCTTTAATTGGTGAAAATTCCTTCCATTTTTACTTATATTTACATTTATGCAATATATTCATGTATATAAAAATAAATTCACAAAATATCTAATTTTTTAAATAAATAAATGTTATCAATCCATAAATGTTGTCCTGAACTTAAAAAAAAGTTAACATGATGTCTTGAAAATAATCCCATATTTGTAGAGGTGATTTTTAGCCATTGTGTAGTATATTGTTATTTTTTTTAATGAGAAGAACCTAAATGCTATAACTAGGGAAAAAATAATATTTTATATTCATTTTCAAATAAATACTGAGTCACCTCTCTTCTTTTTATGTGGAGTCTCTGGCAATAGCTCAAGCAGTTAGAAAAAAAAAATCAATGTAATAATTTACTTCCCGGTGATGTATGCCCAGTGATAACGGAATAATATTAGGCTCTAATTTAGTATTTTAAAGATGTATCACCAATAATCTAGTCATAAGAGTTACCAAAAGAAATGCAGTGAAATTTGCAGAAACTTAATCTACTCATCTGCAGAATGAATGGTTGTGCTAAAGGATCTGCTGCCCTTGATACAGGAGAGGGGGCAGGGAACTGATGAGTAGAGAAAGGCAGAGTCCCTGGTGAAGGTTCCACCCTAGGGCCTGTGCCAATGGACCTAGGTGAGGACAGACACTTCTGTTTTCATGCCCAAATGTTGCATTTTTCAAGGCCACGCTGGCCCTCCATGCCGCCATCTGGTGCCTATGAAAACCCCAAGACCCTAGTGGGCACACACACATGCATCTGGCTGTTGAGAGAAACACACCAGTGGAAGAACACACAGGTGGCTGGACGTTGAGAGGAGCAGAGGAGCAGAAGAGCACACTGACAGGCATCAGCAGACGCAGGGAGGCCATCAAAGGTGAGACCACCTGGAATTCGGTGGGGCTAGAGTTGGTAGGGGGTTTGAGGGGTGTCTGGCCACTGGGTGGCCTGATTCCAGGGGAAGTCCACCTTCCCACTCCATCCCTTTTCTGGCCCCCCCATTCATCTATTGAGGGCTACTTCCACCATTCAATAAAACCTTACGCTCATTCTCCAGGCCCACCTGTGATCTAATTTTTCTGGTCCACCAAGGCAAGAACCCTGGGGTGCAGAAAGCTTTCTGTCCTTGCAATAAGGCAGAAGGTCTAATTGAACTTATTAACACAAGCCATCTACAGATGGCAAACTAAAAGAACACACTGTAACCCATGCCCTCTGGGGCTTCAGGAATTGTAAACATTTACCCCTAGACACTGCTGTGGGATTGGAGCCTGGAGCCCTACAACCTGCCCATCTTCATTGCTCCCCAAGAGGTCCCAGTAGCAGGGCACCAAAGAAGCAAGCCACACCCTCATCGCATGCCCTGTGAGGGGGGTAAGGGAGCTTTGCCTACTTCACTTTCATGGCAGTATTGTGACAGTGACTTGGAGTAAATAGTAGATGTGAAACCATTTGGGCGCTTATTAGGGATTTACTAAAATGGTTAGCAGGTATACATTGTTGGCTCCTCATTCTCTATCAAGTGATATTACGTTATTGCTACATAACAATCAAATCTCCAAACTCGTTGGCTTAAAATACATTTATTTTTTCTCATGCATTTGCAATTTGCCTGGGTTTAGGCAGAGCTAGGATGGACTCTGTTGAAGTGACTCTCTCCTACGTGTCTCTCAGTCTCCTTCGACCATCAACCTAGCTAATATGTGTTCTTCTCATGTTGATGACAAAGGTACAAAGGAAACAAGTGGAAAAATGCTAGGCTTCTTAAGTTCTAGATTCAGCACCAGCACGCTGTCAATTCTCAGCTTCTATTAGCGAAATAAGTTACGTTACCAACATGACCTCAAGGGTCAGAGAAATATTCACCACCCCTTTGGGAAAGAATTTGTAAAATCACATGGAAAGGCTGTACATACAGGGAAAGCTGAATAAAAGGGGCTATAGGTGCAATGTACCACATCAAATTGTTTTTTCTTTCCAACTTAGTGATTCCAAACTCCAATTACATCTTAATACCCATATCTCTGTATCTCCATAGGTAGCTATGCCATTACATAATTAGTATTTTCACCTATTTTGAACAGAAGCTTCAAATCACCATTATAACAATAACCATAAAATAAATATATATTTATAAATATTTAAAATGGTATTCCAAACAACACCTGTTATTTTGTACAGCAGCAGCAGTGTGCTACATCTTGAGAAACCTCCAGTATATCAAAACGTCATAAAGAGTGGTCTATCATAATGTAAGTACTGTATTTGCTGCACTATTTTCATAATTAATTCTTGGCCACAATTCCTCATCATGCTGGGCTACAGCTTGGACAATCTTGCTGTAGGAGAAGAAATAATTAATTCAGTTATTATACTATTTCAGATATAATCTGTCTCAAATGCTAGATTGCCATTCATTCATTATTGAATTATTTGAGGACTCCAGGACTTCTTTTCAAATAAATTACACTTCTAGACAGAAAAAAATTTTCCTGTCAACAAAGTTTCTTTGTGAAAAAAACAACAAATGAAGAACATGCTAAAAACTTGGTTTAAAATGTATCTCCTTGAGAGACAGCAGGATAGGGGACTTTTTTCAGTTAGCAAAATGATTAGCGTGGGTCTCCCTCTCTCCCTTTCCCTCTTTTTCTCTCTCCTTCTCTTTTTCTCTCTCAAAACATATAATTAAAAGTGCTGAAAATATTTTCCTTCTGATAAGAATAAGAAGATAAGACAAGGAAATTTTAAAGTATCCTTTTCAAGGGATTTCTCTACTACCTTTCTGTGTTTAGGTAGAATACACTAAAAAAAAAAATCTTTTTTTATGTCTCTATTATTAAACACAATTACAGGCATACCCATTTTTAGACTGCATTCTAGCCCGGGCAATAAAGCAACACCCCTGTTCTCTCTCCCTGTTCCTCTTCCTCTTTCTTCCTTTCCTTTATTCTTTTTTTTTTCTTTTT
>NW_016107401.1:167352-172130 GCF_001604975.1 Cebus imitator | reverse complement strand
AAAAAAAAAAAAAAAGAATGCACTGATATCTAACATGCTACATGTTCGCATGTTCATGATCATGATACCTAGCCATGGAATATGACTGTTCTGTTCAGAAGATTGAGATGGAAATGTTCTGCTTTTAGATTATGCTTAGCATTTGGTCCCAGTGGACACATTCTGGGCATGAGGCTGTGAGCCCTTCAAAGAAAACTTATGTGAGTCAGGAGTGGTTTCCCTAGAACTTGAGCCAACTTTCTTAGCGGTGGGAATACTGGTACCCTGATGACCTTATAGTACGTAGACCACACAGTCAAGGCTCATGTGATGTAAGCCTTACCAGAATGCCTTGTGATCCTCCAGGAACAGGAAGTGGGCAGTCTTGTGAGGAGCTGCTGCAAGGCAATGTCTCATATGCTTCCTTACCTTGAGAGAGACTTTCCCAGGCAGTTCCTCATCTGCCTCTCAAATTCCCAGAGGGTTGTTTTCTGCCTTGTTTCCTCTTAGGGTACAGCTGTAGACTGTAAAGCTGTTTAGTTGTTGTGTGAAATTGGCTCTGCAGAACACAGTGCCTCACAACTTATTTGCATGTCATTTAGCCCCTTTTGTTTGAGTGTCACCCTGTGGGACAAGGAACAAGGACATGGAGCACTGCCATCATTGTTGACCTTGTTTTTGCTGACAATGTAAGTTATAAACTGTGACTTGATCTGGGTTTATATTTTATTTACCGGCAGAATCATTCAGCTTTCTTGACAAATTTGGATCCCAACTTTGCGCTATTGAGATCGCAATGCTTTTTTGGAAGAATGACAATAGGAGTCTGGTGGGCTGGCTGGTCAGGTACAGTACAGCTTTATGGTGAGTGTGCTAAAATGTTCAGTAACAATGTCTAAGAAGACTGATGAATTACCTTCGTGGTTAGAGTTAGAGATAGAATCTATGAAAACAAGAAAGTATACTGTGGTTATTACCATTTGGCACTGCTGGGAAAGTGAGGCCACTTTCCTCTGGCCTGGTTCCTGTCAATCAATACTAATTAGTCATCCATAAAAATACTGAGGTCTTCTCTTAAAAAAGAAGCAAAATTGGATATCAATTTGGGCAAAAGTCTTATGGTATTACAAATATGTGACTCATCTGGTTTGCAGATGAGGGCACTACACAAGTGTTGCTAGATAAAAAGAAATGGAATTCTTTTAGTCACTTAATAATCACCTCTGTGCTCCAAGACAGTCTGATCACAGCTGTGTGTGATGCTGTGGGCAAGGCAGAAGAACATGTAAAGACAGATCAAGACTTGCTGCAGTTGTCCAGTGATATGGCTAGGCTTGGCGTCCCCACCCAAACCTCACTTGAATTGTAATCCTCACAATCACCACAGTCCCCATGTGTGAACAGAGAGACCAGGTGGAGGTAATTGAATCATGAGGGTGATTTCACCCATGCTGTACTTGTAATAGTGAGTGAGTTTTCATGAGATCTGATAATTTTCTAATGGCCTCTTTCCCCTTGCTCAGCATTTCCCTTTCCTGCCACCTTGTGAAGAAGATGCCTTGCTTTCCCTTTGCCTTCCATTATGATTCTAAGTTTCCTGTGGCCTCCCCAACCCTGCTAAAGTGTGAGTCAATTAAACCTCTTTCCTTTATAAATTACTCCAGTCTCTGGTATTTCTTTATAGCAGTGTGAGTATAAACTAACGCACTATTGTTTGGCAGGGGGAGCAGATACACAAACAATAATTTAATTTACTATTTTCAGCACCCAAGATCCCAAATGTCCTGCTATCAGCAGCTGAAGATGACCAAACACAAGCTGTTAGCGCCCTCTTTGGTGATGAGACAGGGAAGGCAAGTAAGAGAGTGACAGGTGGAATATCTCTTTTCAGGTAGAGAGGTGTAAATTTCCCATGTCAACCTCCCGATAACTCCCTGCTGATGTGCACACACGGCAATACCCTGCCCAGGAATACTCTATAGCTTAGGTATAAGAAGAAAAAGAGATGGACTTTTTTTTTGCATCTTCATTAAGACGAATCGAAAATGTTGGGGTGGCAGTACTCACTTCTCAACTCTTTATTGGGGATATAAAGAAGGGTCATAGTGCAGATTGCAGCTATTTCCACCAAAAGAACCAGAGATAGAGATTTTCCTCATATTCAGAGCTCAGGGCCTAGCCACCCTCAGACTTCCAATTTTCCCATGTGTGATAGAAGAAGCTACTAGTCTCTTATCTCCCAGAAAGACTGTCAGAGAATGGCATCTCTTATCAGGGCAGTGTGTTCCCATCAATCCCACAGTGGTAGAGTTCACAGAGCTCAGGACAGTGGAGGCAGCAGGCATAAATGCTTGAGCCAGGGCCTGAAATTGGGCCTATGTTAGACTTTAAAAAATTAATTTCAAAAGACGCTGAAGGATTTTATAGTAATTATTTTTCTATTGCACCACATATTTTTTCCTTATGACAAATACTATGTGTTTTAAAAATAGGGTATCTAGCCGAATATGGTGACTCACATTTTGGTAATCCCAGCACTTTGGGAATTTGAGGCAGGAGGATTGCTTGAGACCAGGAGTTCAAGAGTAGCCTGGGAAACATAGAAATACCTTGATCCCTCCAACAAAAAATAATAATAAATAAATAAATAAATAAATAATCCCACTTCAGCCTGGGAAACAGAGTGAGATTGTCTTAAAAAAATATATATATATGTATATATATACACACAGACACACACACACATATATATATATATACACACACACACATATATACACACACACACACACACACACACACACACACACACACACATATATATATATATATATATATATATATATATATATATATATATGATATCTGAGCAGGTGCAAATAAAAAAGCCAGGGTGGTAGTGGTGTCAATACCACTGTCGTGCTCCAGCCATGAACAAGATCTTCTTTAGAAACTGAAGCAGTTACTCAATCAAAGCTGAGGTTAACTCCTTCGTTCCTTTTAGCCCAAATACACCAATTTAGCTACTGAAATACACTGAAGTTTGGGCCAAGACATGGCAGAGAAGGATGACATCACACTCCTATTAGAAGAAACAAATATATTTGGAAAGTAAAAATGAACTTTTTATTTAAAAAGTCATTAGAGTATGACTCTAACCTAGGTATAATATCTGTGTTAAAGCTTTCAACATACAGTGAGGTATGAGTAGAATTTAAAAGGAGAAGTAAATGTTGCCATCAAGAACATGTAAAAACAGTAAAAACAGACTCTTTATGGAATTTGCCAATGTCACATCTTTTATTTTTATGACTGAAATTTTTCTTTGAAATATATTTTCATTCTTAAAGGAGATGGAGGAGGACTTTCAGGCAGGTTAGACATGACAAAAGCCAAAAGGCACGACCAGGGCAATGGCATACATAGCCCGAATAACCTGGCATCCTGAACACTGCGTGGTCCTGCCTGGAACACAGGATAACTGGGAGGCATGGAATGAGGTGGCCTCGGACACAATTGTTGTTTTTGTTTGTTGCTTGTTTGTTTTTAACAAACTTTATTTTCTATCACATTTTTACATTTATAGAAAAATTATAAAGATGGTAGAAGATATCACATAGTTCCCATATACCCTGAACACAGTGTCCCCTCTTATTAGCAGCTTACATTAGAATACTACATTTGACAATTAAAGAGCCAACATTTTTTCATTATTCTATACAATTAATTTAAATGCACAATTAGTTTTTACCTATTGTTGTCTTTTTATTCCAGAATCTCACCCGTAAGCCCCATTACAGTGATCAAAATGTATCCATAGGATCCTTTGGATGTGACAATTTGAATCTCTTAGTTTCTAATGATCTTGATAGTTTTAGGAAGTACTGATCAAGTACTCTGTAGAACGTCCCTCAGTTGGTGTTCAATGTTTTTCTTACGATTAAACTTGAGTTATGAGCTCTTTTCACAAAACCATAGTGGAAAAGTGCCATTTTCATCACATTATATCAACCTTTCATACTGTCCACACAACTTACCACTGTTGACGTTGACCTCAATCAGCAGGCTGAAGCAAGGCTTGTCAGGTTTCTTCACGGTAAAGTTACTTTTTCCTTCCCTACTTTTAGTACTTTCTATTCCTTCTTTGAAAGGAAGACACGGTTCAGCCCACACTTTATGAGTGGGCAGCTGGGCACCACCTCCTTGAGAGAGGAATATCTGCAAAAATTCTGTGAAATTCTTCTACATTGGAGAGTTGTTTCTTCTTTCATTTATTAATTTATTTATCCAATCATTTATTTATATCAGCATGGATGCATACACAATAACTGTATGGTTCTAATCTAATTCTACCTTATTTTGTTGTTCAAATTGGTGTAGGGTTGGCCATAGAAGCTCTTTCAATTGCCTACTGCCTCCCTTGACATACACTTCATACACTTATTCCTATGGGTAGTGGTTTTGATTTTCATTTGTTTTGAATACTTTTTACTTTCTGGCACTACAAGATGTCCCGGAATTATTTTGTACACTTTCTGTCCCAGCCATTTCTCTAAATGGCTCCTTTTATGAGACAATGGTATTAGAAATCCAGGTCTAGGAGCTAGATGCATTCATTTCTGCAGTACTGCTGTTGTTGTTGTTATTATAATTTTTTTTTTTTTTGAGACACACTCTTGCTCGGTCAGCCAGGCTGGAGTGCAGTGGCATGACCATGGCTCACAGCAACCTCTGTCTCCTGGGCTCAAGCAATTCTCCTCAGCCTCCCGAGTAGCTTGGATTACAGGCATGTGCCACCA
>NW_016107401.1:153026-167312 GCF_001604975.1 Cebus imitator | reverse complement strand
TTTCACCATGTTGGCCAGACTGGTCTTGAACTCCTGACCTCATGTAATCCACCCTCCTCGGCCTCTCACAGTGCTGGGATTACAGGCATCAGTCACTGCTCCTGGCCAGACTGTTTCTTTTTTCTTTACTTTTTTTGTTTGTTTGTTTTTGAGACAGAGTCTCACTCTGTCACCCAGGCTGGAGGGCAGTGGTGAGATCTTGGCTCACTGCAACCTCTGCTTCCCGGGTTCAAGTGATTCCCTTGCCTCAGCCTCCCAAGCAGCTGGAATACAGGTGTGTGCTACCAAGCCCGGCTAATTTTGTGTATTTTTAGTGGAGACAGGGTTTCACCATGTTAGCCAGGATGGTCTCAATCTCCTGACCTCAGAATCTGCCTGCCTTAGCCTCCCAAAGTACTGGGATTACAGGCAGGAGTCACCGTGCCCAGCCAAGCTGGATTCTTTTGACTTATATGCCCTCTGAGATGACAGAGCAAGGACATATGTATGCGTAAAAACACATACATATGCACAAATTTTTAAATGTTTCTATATCTAAACATCTGTATTTATATTAAGCTAAATATGAGTTCACACAGCCTCCAACTCCAATCTATTATCACATGGATTATTCTAGTGTCCTGCCACTGTTTGTAAAATTCCATTCCAATGATGAGAAAACTGGCTCCATCATCTACCATTCATTTTTTTAAATTGCTCAAGTCAAGTATAGAGTCACATATTGCATGACAATGTCTCAGTCAACAATACACTGTATGTACAACTTTGATCTCATAAGATCATAATACCGTATTTTTACTGCACCTTTTCTATGTTTAGATGTGTTTAAATACACAAGTACTTACCATTATGTTACAGTTGCCCACAGAATTCCGTACAGTAGCCTGCTATCCAGGTTTGTAGCCTAGGGGCAATAGGCTGTAACTGTTCCTGGCCAGGAGCAGTGACTAATGCCTGTAATCCCAGCACTGTGAGAGGCCAAGGAGGGTGGATTACATGCCTAGGTGTGTAGTAGGCTATATGATCTAGGTTGGCATAAGCACTCTGTGATATTCACCTAATGATGAAATTGCCTAATGAAGCAGTTCTCAAAATGTATCTCTGTTGTTAAGCAACAAATGACTACATATATGCAACATCAGAGTTTTTAGCTTGTGTCTCCATGGGAAATAACTTTATCAGTTAAAGTGTAGTGCTATGTACAGTTTCTTTCATTTGGTTTTAAAGGCTCCATTTGTTTCCAGTTACTTAGGTCAGCACCTTTTATCATTCTTTCCATGAGGTTGTTTCAGATATTTGTAATAGAATTAGCTTTTTTTTGTCACATACTACATCTCATGCTGGAATACCCCAACCTCCTAAATGGTAGATACATTAATTTATATACATTAAGACTCACTTTGCACTGTAAGTTTCTGATTTTTGGCAAATACATGGTGTTATGTATTAATAATTATAGTATCATACAAAATAGTTTCACTACCTTAAAAAATCCCCCATGTTTACCTATTCATCCCTGCTTTCTTCCATCCCCCAAATTTCCAGAAATCACTTCAATGATTTTCCCTTTTCTATAAGGTTATTTAAGAGAAATCATAGTGTGTAGTCATTTAACACTAGCTCCTTTCACTTAGCATTATGCATATGAAATTTTTTTGTATGGTAAAAGTATTTTTAAATTTTAAATTCCAACTGCTGATTGCTGGTATGTAGGACATTGGTTCACTTTTGTATATTAAACTGGTATCTGAATCTTGCTATATTTGCTTAGTTTTAGAAGACTTTTGATTGACTTTTTTTTTTATTTTCTAAATATATTAACGATGTTATCTGTGAAAAAAGACAATTTTACTCCTTTCTTTTTAACATATATATTTTTATTTCATTTTCTTTATCATGTTGCATTAGCTAGTACTTCCAATAAGACGTTATGTATGAGTGATTAAAAATGGACATATCTTTTTACTAATCTTAGCAAGAAAACCTATAAGTTCTCATCATTAAATACGATGTTTGCTTTAAGATTTCTGTGCACATTGTTTAAGTTTAGAAAGTCCTCTATATTCTAGTCTGCTGAAAGTGTTTATTGTAATTAGGTGTTAGATTTTGTAAAATGTTTTTATCTAATAATACGATCATATGGTTTATCTTCTTTAGCTTGTCGATGTGATGGTTATCTTCTTTAGCTTGTTGATGTGATTAGATTTTCAGCTGTTGAATTAGCTTTGTATATCTGAAATAAACCCCATTTGCTCATGGTGTATAATTCTCCTTGCCACTTCTTTTTCTGTAGAGGAAGCCCACCTTTTGATTGCTTCAAACAAATCTGCTCTGGCCCCTGATGGTATACCCTGCTCAGCAAAGCTGAAGCCCTGTTTGAACCAGTCACATCCTTAAACAGGCAATTCAGTGACAATCCATTATTATTTGAGCAAACCCCTTCAGGGCCTTTTCTCTCACGGCTAGCATTTTAGCAAATTCTTTGTCCCTTAAAAGCAGGTTGCTCTATGAAGGAGATCAGAGAAGGGATTTCTAGTGCTAATAGAAGAAGAGTCTATATTTTAGATTTTATGTAAATGTGACAATGTATTCAAGGAAACAATAATATTTGAAAAGTCTAGAAGTACTGTAATTCTTTAAAACTCCAAAGTGTGTTTTTAGCTGCATTGATTTCCCTTGACCACAGGTTAAAATTAGTCTGTCATAGGATGCTTAGTATATGGAGTTAGCTTGGCAGAATGAGGAAAAAATAATAAGCCAAAGTTTTAAACATATAACTTTTTCACACAACTGTTATAATACTAATTTAAGATAACCATACATCTCTCTGTATTAGTAGAAACTATGGTGAAAATAGAACAATTACTTTTTTCTATTTCCTGCTTTTTTTTTTTTTTTTTTAAGTCCGCTGTTACAGAGAAAATGCCATTGTTCTTTTTCATTCAGCTTTTAACCTGCAATTACATCTCAAGGCACCTGTTATTGAAATATATGAACTAGCACCTTCTTCAATTGAGGGCAAAGGAAAAAACAAATGAGGAAAAAATGGGAACTAGAACGTTAGTTGAGCAGGAACTAAGCTTAAAGCAACATATAAATATAAGTGCATATGTGTTTTAAAACAGAACAGTGAAATAAGAAATTATAGAAAAGGTAATGAAGATCATTTAGATTACATTGTTTTCCCAAAGCCATGAAACTGGAGAGTGGTAGAGATTCAAGTTCAAATCCAGGTACAGAGATAACCCTCATGAATTAGTAAAGCTGAAACCAGAAGTCTCCAGAACTATTTTCTGAGTATTAAAATAATTTCATAATATACAGGATTTTTTCTGATCTACATAGTTCACCTCATTAAATTCAGGTCTTCAGCACATGCTTGAATTCTGTCGGTTTAGCCTTTATTTCTCTGCTTTGCACAAGGAAGAAGGGAGCCCAGTAACCACAGGCATGTTTAGTTAGCTACGTGATCTGTGAACTACCTCTTTGAGTTGACTGCCTTCCCTGGATGAAGTCCACGCCTTAGACCCAGTGCACTCTGTGGAATCAGGTCCATGATTGACACTGATCTTGACTTTCAATATCTTCACTATCCCCAGATCAGTTTACTTGGAATAGGTCTGAACTCTACTCAGATAGTGACATTGATGTACTTTGTTTCAGGGGAGCTTACCGACTTTTTCATTTTTGCCCAGGGCTGAACCACCCTAGTTAATGATGTGTTCTTTATCTGACTTTACCTTTCTGAGGAACCCAATCCTTTTAGGAAAGGAACTGGGGACAGTTTGTTCAACAGAATGAATATCTGTTTGACTTCCTGTCTCTGGCAAAGTTGCTTGTCTTTCTTCTGGTGTGTAAAGTTCCCCAGCCTTGGATCACTTTCTATGATATACGCTTCCTGAATAGATTGTTTCTCAAGGTCTTTTTCTTTTTGGAGGGTCTAAATTAATGCAGTCTCTTTTTTTTTTTGGACATGAAAGTAAAAGGATGCTTGTTCCTACTGACCCAGTGTCCTCCAGCTCTCTGGTTCAGTCTCTTTGTGCCTGGTTTTGTCTTTGATGTGGGGGATGAGGGGTTGGTCCCTGGAAATCCATGTTTCATATCAAAGTGGGACCATCTCAAGTTTTTCTTGTCTTCCTCATCTATAGGGGAAAGGTCAGGTAAAACATTATCAAAGGTGGATATGAACTTTTTTTGTAGTAACCTGTTCTCCATGAAATATTGAACATTTTCCTATTAGAAGCTGAGAAACCATGTCTATGGAGTCTGCCCCTAAACCAAGCATGTCCAGCATGCCCAGCATGTCCTTTCTCAGGAAAGAGACCAGGCTTGGGCTTTTCTCATCCAACACAGCTTATGGATTCAAGGACCTTGGGAGTTAGGCCTCACCTTTGCCACCCACAAAATTGTATCAAGTGGACTTCAAGCTCCTGTCAAGTCCTGAGATCAAGGAAGGAAAGCTCCAAGAGGTATTGAGGTAATGTTATTGACTCAATAAAATAGCACACTTTTGATTCCACTTGAATATGAGACTTCTTATTAATGGAGAAAATAGAGAGGACTGTTTTCCATGAAGAATGTATACCCTGACACATTCTCTATGTTTCTGACCAAGGTTATGTTCTGCATGTTTTCTGGATGATTTTCTCTGGTTCTCCCTTAGATAGTAAAAATAAATTATTCACTGGGTGAGTCACTAAGTCACTTTTTACCTCCTTCTCAGCATTAGCTCCATGACTCTTTATTAGGTATATTTCCAAGCCCCCTGACAGGTTATACTTTGGACTTCTTAGGATATATCCTAGGCCCTTAAGTCATTCTGTATGCAGATGTTTCTGGGGCTTCTCCCCTAGAAGCTTCTTGGATACATCAATCCAGTCCTCTGATTCTTGCTGCTTTGGCCTTAAACACAGAGGGCTGTGAGAGTCCACATTTCCTCTTTGACTGAGATATCCCTGGTTATTTGCTATAAGGCTGCATGAATGCCAGATTTTCTGCAATTTTGCAGGCCAGGCTTATTTTGATTATGATGCTAGAATTATTTCCATATATCCTTGCTGACAGCAAAATTTTTGGGAACGTGAGATTCTATCATATGGAACTGAGAGGCCAGGCCGTTCTAGGGATGGCTGTGAGCTGGAAGACTAAAGGCTTCCTGAGATCTCCGGACTTCTCAGGGTAAACTCCGAAACCTTTCCAGTTGCTTCTACCGTGAGTGCCATTTTTGTTTTCCAGTATCAATCATCATTAGAGATTGTGCTTCTTTCTAGATTCTAAAGAGCAATACCCCACAGACACTAACATGTTGGAAAGGATGTTAGTAAAATTGGGAGACAGGCTTGAAGTGGGCCTATGACTATAACCGAGACAAATGTCTGGGCTGTAACTGAGATGTAGAGGAGGTCACAGCTAGAGAAGCGGTGGAGATTCTTGACACATCATGGGCCCAGGGTTGGCACTGGATATCACTCGGAATAAGACAAAGGCAGCCACGAGAGGAGAGCAGATACCAGAGACCAACACAGTGGCCACCAGGGACTTGCTTTGTCTAAAGAGGAATTTTTAGAAGAACAGAATCCATTTCTGCTGCAAATGTTCTCTTAAGCTTTTCAGATTTGGTAGACAGTAGGAACTATGCAGCTACTCTGATTACCCTTCATGGTCCAGGAGTGTTGGGGTAGGGGTATTTCTGCACCTCAAGTTATGCTAAGATATTAAGAGTATTCAGTTTATAGTCCGATCTTAATTGTTTTAGAAATTATACCTGGTTTTGTTTTCCTCCAACCCTATCTGGAAGTCCACCTTCTTCAGGAATCAAATCTGTAGGTTATCCTAGATATTATGTCCACACAGAGGGAGTCTTCCATCTTTTATATTGCTGGTCACAGAATTTTCCCAGAGTCAAGTCTTGGTATATGGAGAGAAAGATGCTCTTGTGAAGTACACAGTGTGAGAATGTTGAAAAAGACAAGTCTTTTGCAGATATCTGCCACAAGAAGGCTGAAACGGGCAGTTGTGAGTAGTCTGTGGCTAACAACATTTAGAACACTTGAGACCAACAAATCAAGACATTCTGGAGATGAGCTCTTTCTGACATTGTTCAATGGAGCAAGAATCATATAAGTTTGGGTCAGGTCAGACTTAATATGGTATATGGTAATTGTGGTAGGCATAGTAATGAACCCCAAAGATGTCTGCTTCTTAATTCCTGGAATCTGTGAATATATTATCTTCCACAGGAAAAGATCTAAAGGTGTAAGATAGAATTGTGTCTGCTAAGCAACTGACCTTTAAATATAGAGATCAACCTTGATTATTTAGCTGGGACCAACGTAATCACAGAGTTTTTAAATGGGGAAAAGGGAGCAGAAGAGTCAGGATTAGAAACGTGTGAGTTTAGAAAGACTCAAATGTCTATTCCTGGCTTTGAAGATGGAAAGGGACCACATGCTAAGGAATTCAGGAAACCTCTAGAAGCTGGGAAAGGCAAGAAAGCAGATTGTCCCTTTGGGCAGCGAGAAATGAGGTAGCTCTGGTGATACCTAAATTGTAGCCCACTGAGAATCATTTCACCTTTCTGTAAGATACCAAATCTGTGTCATTTTAAGCCATTAAGTTTGTGATAATTTGTTACAGCAGCCATAGAAATGCAGTGTTAGTGAAAGAGAGAGGGTTGGTGGTAGAGGAACACAGGCAAATGAATCAGCTGGATTCCTGGGGTGGTTGAGATTGATGATAAATTAATATCCTTAAAGAATGTGTGATCAGCTGAGGACTTTCTCTTCTCTCTTCCGTGTGGAACAAGAAGGTAACAAAAGTGGGATCAAACTCTCACTCTCCTCTCCCTAGGCAAATACAGAGCTATGAATTACCTATGAATTATACAACTTTCTACACTGGATTCATGGACTCTGTGCTTCTTTTCTGTTATTTATTTGTAAAGGTAATAAACACAAGTTGTACGGCACCATCTTTGTAAAACTCAAATGAGGAAGTGCTTTATGCAGCGCATGGTCCTCTATTGAGATTCCAGTCAGGAGCCCTCTGCTAAGGACAGCTGCAGAATCAATGACCTATATAGGCGTGCGTGTGCTCTGTCAGGTAGGATTCTGCTCCCTGAGGTCAGAGTTCAGTATTTAGTGTCTGATCAGAGGCTTTCAGAGACTCAGCCTTGATCTCCAGGTCATCACAAAGACAGAGGCCAGGTCCAGAGGTGCCACACATGGAAAACAGAGTGCTGAACAATTGTGTGATTCTGTTTCCCCAAAAGTATGCTGCACTCTTAATAATCCACTCCACAGACACTGCATTACAGCATTTCAATCTCATCTTGGAATTTCTTACAAGATAGTATTGCTGGTGAGCTTTAGATAGAATATCTGGTTACCACTTTAATCTCTGCTTTGTCCAGCCTGCTCTCCTAGCAGAAAATATTTCTGAATTATACTGAGATAGTCTGTCTCACATGTCTGTTGATTTAGTATAATTGGAAGAGGAACATGAAATTGAAAACAAGAACAATAAAATATAACCAACCTTCATTGGGGGGCAAATCTAGAATTTTTTAAAAATTTGATTTCTGTCCCTTTTTTTTCTAAAATTGATTCACTTGGAGGGAGTACACAAAACATAAAAAAGAGTCTCACACTCCACTAGAAGAAAAAAGAAATGGAAAATGTCCTAGGAGGTTGAATTTGAACTCATTTGTGTGGTAATACAGCTGTTCAGGAAATGGAAGTTTCTCTATTTTCTACAGCACACTGCTGTCTCAGCCCAACGGGCACTGAACATGTGCTCTGTGGCCTACAGAGCTATGAGGGTCTTGAGTGTAAAGAGGGTGAAGAGGGGATTAAAAAAAAAGGTGAATTCCCAATCCCATCTACATCATCCAACCAAGCAGATTCAGCCACTTATTCTGGGCTACCATATTTCTCCATCCTTTTCTTGGCCTTGCTAATTTCCAACTCTAACCATTTAGAAATGCCATACATACCTCAGTACATTTTTCTATTTTTGTCACATAAAACCAGATATTAACTTGGTCTAGCTTTACTCCTTTGAGTTCTCAGGTTTGAAATTACCAATTTCACAACCTTGAAAGCCTGGAGTTTTCCCAGAAGTGTTTGCTTATACTCTGATCATTATACTTTTAGGATTATCCCTATTCTTAACTCCAGCCTCACAATATAAACTGGCCCTGCCTTTCAACAACGCTGACATAGAACTAAGCAACTCTTCAAGTTTACCCAGAACAATCTACTCAAACCAGAAAGCATGAGTGAGCAATGTAGCCTCTGTTAAATATCTTGCAAGAGTGCACAATTATTGAGAAAACTGTTAGCATACCTTCGGAAAATAATTTGAACACCTCTCTTAATCATGAATCATCTTTTTCTCTTGCAGGCTACTATGCCCCTGAGGCCTATCGTTTCTTCTTGAACATAAACTTCCCAATCTGCTGGTCCATCACTTTCAGGTCTCCTAACATTTTAATTCTTTTCCTGTTCTCACACTGAGCATTTCAAATCTCACATATAGAATTAGCCTCACATCCATATTCCAAGGTGCATACCTAAACCCATCTTGATGTGGAGGGTGGGTGAGAACCTCTCCTTAGCAAAATTCAGTCTCTAATGGGAGCATGTGAAGTTACACAGAGCAGGATGTATGGTCATGTTTAATTACATCAATGTTTATTCCTCTGTGAATGGTTTCCTGATTTTTCTCTTCTAGTCTTTAACTTGGTGGTTTCAAATATATCTAATATTTCAAAACATAATTAATGTGGAGGTTTACTTGATGGTATATATTGAAACAGATGTATGCAGGTATATGTGTGTAAGCATATTCCCATGAGTAATTCCCCCTGTGTGATGTATGCTGATGACAGTTATAATATAAACAACTTAATCATTGAGATTAGAAATTGCTGAAGTCAAGCACTGCACAATTACTTGCTTTGATTTCTTCAATTCTCTTCTCATTCTAAAGGAACAGTGTTGGCCCAGAAAATCAAACCTTTTTCATTCATATGATAGGGATTTAGCAGACTTGGCAGCTTTTTTCTTTGCCTAGCTCTGTAATGCAGAGAGTCCTTCTGTTTGGAAAATTTTCTCTGAACATCCTTGCATGTCTGGAATTGTCATATCTTTAACGTCATTTATGATTCCAGCCTTGGCTGGCTCTAACGGCCTCGCACTTCTATATGTAAAAGTACTCTTCCCAGTTTGAACAAAGATGTGCTTCAAATACACACTATCAAGGTGATATAGGGGCTATAAAAGTAGTCCATCAACTTTATTCTTCAAAAATGTCAATATCATAAAAGGCCAAGAAAGCCTGGGGAACCTTTACAAATTAAAGGAGGTTCGAATCACATGATAACTAAATATATTATGTGACCATAGACTAGAATGTATGACCTATGGATTATAATTCATAGATATTAAAATCTGTAGTAGAAGAAATACAAGGCTATAAAGGATACTCCAGGATGAATGGAAACATGACTGGCAGATTTGATAAAATTCAGTATAAACATTCAATATAAAAAACTCGATAATTGTACTATGGGTATAATTCTATATTTTAGAAACTATCCTCTAAAATTTTTAATGGTGAAGGGTTAAGATGCACTCAACTTACTCTCAAATATTCAGGAAAGTGTTTAAGATGTATATTATATAAAAAGAGCACAGGACAAAATATTTAAATCAGATAAATCTGGGTAAAAGGTATGGAGGACAATCCTACGTATTCTTGTAACCTTCTGTATGTTTGAAACCACTTATAATTTTAAACATTTGTGTAGATTTTACCTCTATTTTGGGATTCTATTAGTTTATCACAAAGTCACCAGTGCCCATGATTCCCAGAATTGTGCTTTTCCAACTTTAAATCAGCTGTATCAGATCTTGTCCAAGAAGAATGTTGTATAAACTTGTGAAAACTGAGGTTTAAACATTTCAACCAGGTTGTTCAAAAACACTAAAAAAGAGTAAAAAGCAATACATAGAACTTACAAGAATACAAAATAAATAGAAAAAAAAAAAAGAATCATGTTTCCAGCCTGTAGGGTTCAAACCCAAAGATTCTAAGTATAGATTTGGAGTTCAACACAACTAAGTCCGAAGCTTGTTTTGACATTTACAAGCTGTGTGACCTGAACATTTAGTTCTTTAATATTTGGTTTCCTTATCTGTAATGTAATGATAAAAGTCCCCAGTATATAAAAAATATATATGCAGGCATATGATGAAGATTTCTGATAAAAGAGAAATAAGGAGAAAAAATGAATACTATCAGAAAAGAAAACATCATATCCAGCCACCATGGTTAAAGCAGTGTGTTACCAATACCGCACTAAACAGAAAAATAAATAGAAATAGAATGGAGTCCCCAGATTCATCACAATAACCAGACAACTTTATTTATTTATTTATTTATTTATTTATTTATTTATTTTGAGACGGAGTTTCGCTCTTGTTACCCAGGCTGGAGAGTGCAATGGCGCGATCTCGGCTCACCGCAACATCCGCCTCCTGGGTTCAAGCAATTCTCCTACCTCAACCTCCCGAGTAGCTGGGACTGCAGGCACGTGCCACCATGCCCAGCTAATTTTTGTATTTTTAGTAGAGACAGGGTTTCACCTTGTTGACCAGGATGGCCTCGATCTCTTGACCTCGTGATCCACCCGCCTCAGCCTCCCGAAGTGCTGGGACAACTTTATTTTTAATAGAGGAAGCAATTTACATAATTAGTAAAGAGACTGTTTCAATATATTCTATTGAGACAAATGAGTATCTGAGAATAAATGAATTTTCAGAATGATGGAACACTAGTGACTGAGACGCTAGTGAACAGAAACACCAGAGTACTGACCGGACTTTTCCCCCATAGGGAACTGGATGTTATCATTTCCATAAATTTTTCTGAATGCATGACAAAAACATCAAGTATAAAATATCAAAATAACTAGGTTTCCATGTTTAGCAGGTAAGGTCATCATTCAATACTCTGGACATCAAGGGAACAGCCAGTGAGAAGCTTTGCGTCTTCTTACGAACTGAGTGTCCACCTCTTGAAAATGTTGTTGATGTCTGTCTGTTTTTTTTTTTTTTTTAATTTGGAAGTTTTATTTATTAAAATATGAATCATGAGTTTTTCCATTTTAGTTTAGAATACACTAATACAAGTTGTTCCTAATTCATTTTCTCTATGTCTTGTGATTGATGCTTTGATATCTCATTTAACAGAAAAATACTTTACCTAATAGAGAACATTAAGATTTTACAGAAAGAGTTGTGGAAACCATGAAAAAAGCAATAGAGCCATGATTTTCAATGAAACTCACAAAAACAGTTACTATAAAGAAAGAAAATGTAATAAACTAGCGTAATAAAGACCAATATCACCAAATTCCAAAGTCTCTTTTGACCTCTGTAAAGGTCTGCTAACTATATTATGTGCACATAGGTACTCAAAATGCTACTAATAATCATATCTTTTAAGATTCTGGTACCAGGTTTACTGATAACAGTATATAAGCTGAACTGTAAATTTATCAAACATAAATCATTAGTACCTACCAATTTTAACCTACTAAGTCAGAAAAGGAAGGCATGAGAATTCAGTAATAGAACTTTGTCATTTCCAGTGCCAAGATAGGTACCCAAATGTTCAGATCAGAACTAAGAAACAATGTTAGTCCATAGATAACACTGGTTCATAACAACAAAATTTTATCACTGAAAATTTTTCATTTATTTCTGGGATGTTAGTTTATGCCATGCTGTTTTTGTCTCTCTATAACTGAGCAACCAAAAATCTCTCTTATTATTAGCCATTGGTCTAAAATTAAACCAACCCTCCCTAAGTACAGTAATGTTGCGTTTTCAACTAAAACTACGTATTAACATGTCTGGTCTCCTTCAATGCCTTTCATTTTCCACAGAGAATCAGCTGACTTTGGAGACCATTATTTCACATTTAATACAGGAAGTATATGATTTAAAAAGAATATTCAGTTTCCTCGCTTAAGCGGGGGATTCATAAAATATGATACTCAAAGTATTATTTGTATAAGTTATTGCCTAGAAAAGTTTACCAGCTACTCTTGACTGTGAATCACTACTAGGAGTATACCAAGTAGCAATTTCCTTTAAAGAAAACCAAGCAATTTAGTTTTAGAATGAAAAGATCTGCAGAGAAAAGAAAAGTAGATAATAAAACAGAGAATTTAACTACCGTTATTCACAACATAGCAAACAAAAATCAGAAGTTATACACTTCAGAGAAAAGGGAATAGGCCAAAGAGAAAATGTTGGCATGCTAATTTTTTTTTATATACTAAGAAAATACCTGTACAAGAACAAGGAACACTGAACAAGGTCACTTCTGTTTATGTGCTGTTTCTTCTCCTCAATCTGTAGACCACTCAAGAACCTGTAGATGCTATGAAAATAACAGTAAAGTCAAAGATCTAAATGTGGAAAATGAAAGCCATGAAAAAACACCAGGGAACATTTTAATATCTTTCCTTTTTTTCCCCTCCCTTCCTTCCTTCCTTCCTTCTTTCCTTCCTTCTTTCTCTTCTTCCCTCCCTCCCTCCCTCCCTCCTTCCTTCGTTCCTTCCCTCCCTCCCTCCCTCCCTCCTTCCTTCCTTCCTTCCCTCCCTCCCTCCCTCCCTCCTTCCTTCCTTGGCTTTGTTGCCAAGACTAGTCTCAAACTCCTGACTTCAAGTGATTCTCCAGCCTTGCCCTCCCAAAGTGTTGGAATTATAGATGTTGAGCCACTGACCCTAGGCTTCTTTTTCCTTAATAATCTCAGAATGGGAAAGTCTGTCCAAGTATATTCCCAAAGCTATTATTGAAGTCACTAATAAATGCATGAAAAACCATGTCCATTTCTCCCACCTCTGGCCCCTTGCCACCCAGTGCCTCTACTCAAAGACCACCAACTGTCCTGATCTTCTTTGAATACAATTTGAAGTTTTCTATGCATATAGAATAACAGAAGGACATGGAGCACTTAACATTTAACATAAATGTTAACAGACTACAAATTGTTCTTCTTACTTTTAAAAATATATATTCAAATTTCTATATCAACAAAAGAAAATTACCTAGTTCTTCAAATATCATAGTTTTCCACTGTATTACTCTGCATAACTTCCTTCCTAAAAAAAATTTACGTGTATTTTTCTTGTTTCCAGTGTTTTCCTATCACTAAGATGTTTTGATGACATTCTTCAATCTATATCAGTGAGTATATATTTTGAGTAAATCTTTAGAAACTTTACATAAACGTTCTATTTTTTTAAACTATTGAAAAATTTATCTTAAGGACATTGAAATCATGTATCCTCCACATCAATCAAAGGTGGGTGTTCCTGTTTCCTCGATACCCCTAGGAAGCTGTAGATTTACTAAACGAGTTTTTATTTATTATCCTTGCCAATCAGGCAGTTGAAATGGCAATTTGTGGCTTCAACTGGTATTTTTAAAACTATTTTAAGTCAGATTGAACATTTTTTCAACAATTTAAAAATTACATATATTAGTTTCCTTTAACTATGTTTTGTTGTTACTCATATTTATTCTGCCTGAATTTAAATATTTTCATTGTCTTAGAACAGCTGTTGGTATATTAGTAATATATTTGTATATTAATAATGTAAGCCATTTGTCTATAGTATTTGATAGAAAATATTTTTGTCTAAAGTATTTGATAAAAAATATTTTTCCTAATTTGTTTACCATCTTCAGTCTGGCTCTGTCACCCAGGCTGGAGTGCAGGGCCATGGTCTCGGCTGGCAGAAGCCTGTGCCACCCGGGTTCAAGCTGTTCTCCTGTCTCAGCCTCCCAAGTAGCTGGGATTACAGGCATGCACCACCATGCCCAGATAATTTTGTATTTTTAGTAGAGACAAGGTTTCACCATATTGACCAGGCTAGTTTCAAACTCCTGACCTAAGGTGATTCATCCACCTCAGCCTCCCAAAGTGCTGGGATTACAGGCTTGAGGCACCATGCCTGGACAAGGTGCTACTTGTTAAATTGTTTAATTAAAATCAGGCAGTTCAAAACAATTCTCTTTGCTTTGCTTTTACTTTTTAGAGGCAGGGTTTTGCTCTGTTGCTCAGGCTGGAGTGCACTGGTGCTGTAATAGCTAACTGCAGCCTTAAATGCAAGGGCTCATGTGCCCATCTCAGCCTCTCAAATAGCGGGAACTACGGGTGAGTGACACCTCCCCCAGCTAATTTAATTAATTTTTTTTTTTTTTTTTT